>NC_138206.1:121577619-121857619 GCF_964194415.1 Vipera berus | reverse complement strand
GGCCCCTTCCAACTCTGTTATTCTGCAATTCTGCACATGATAGCAGTCCTCCGATATTTGAGGGGCTGCCCCAAAGAAGAGGGGGGTCACCCTATCCTCCAAAGCACCAGAAGGCAGAACAAGAAACAACGGATAGAAAGGACTCAAGGAGAGAAGCAACCTGGAACTAAGGAGAAACTTCCTGACAGGGAGGACAATCAACCAGTGGAACAGCTTTGCCTTCAGAAATCGTGGCCGCTCCATCACTGGAGGTTTTTAAGCAGAGACTGCACAGCTGTTTGTCTGACATGGTAGAGGGTCTCCTGCTTGAGCACGGGGCTGGACTAGAAGACCTCCAGGGTCCCTTCCAGCTCTATTCTGATTTATGGATTCCCTGAAGGAATTCCACACAAAAAATAACCAGCCCTGACACTTCAATTCCAGACAAGGTCAGCCTAATGGTGTCACCTGCTGAGACGTTGTCCAGTTGCTGCCTGCTAAAGACCCATTCCCCAGTTCCTCTTGTGCGGCTACGACAGTATGTCTCTTCTGGGTACTAATCAATGGAGCCGTCTTTGTGCACAAAAGAAGAGACCTCACACTGTGCAAGGCTGAGAATGGAGGGAGGAAAAACAGCCGTCACCTTATCCCAGCAACTCTGTCCATGGCCCAGCTTCCCAGTTTCAAGTAGCTTTTCAACCATTCATTTTCCAGTTTCTAGCAACATTTCCTGTAAGTGTTGTTTTTTTTTATGAGCGTCAAAGCAAGACTACAGAGCTCTTCCTAATGCAGGAAAACTTTTATTTTCACTCATAGCAGACACGGTTTTCCCTGATTCTTTATACGTACGATATGCTTGTTTTTTAAAATAAAGTTTTTATGGAACATCGCTGGCCCTGAGGCTGAGAAATTATTCATACCCTGAGCTGCCAATTTTTTTAAAGGTTGCCTCTCCGTGGTGCTGTAAAACTGCTCTTACAAGAATGAAAGGCTTCCTCTATCGCATGTGGTTTCCACCGCATGCCTTTGCACAGCGCAATATCCATACGCAAGTTACATTTGGAAGGTAATGGTGAACAAGACAGACTGTACTGTACAGCGTGTCTTTTATATGCTTAGATAAACACAAAAAAGCCAACATGTAGGCTGGGTCTTTAATCTTTCCCATGGATGTGTTACACACTGATGTACTAAGAGAAGAGAAAAATTGTAGCTCAGAGTTGAACCATGGGGTCCTTGGTGCTCTCCGAGCTGGGTGGTTTCCCTGCAGACGTTTCATGACCTAACTAGGTAACATCATCAGTGCTAGAAGGGAGTGGAGTTGGAGGAGGAGGAGGGAGGGAGGGAGGGAGGAGGAGGAGGGGGAGGGAGGAGGAAGGGGGAGGGGGAGGGAGGAGGAAGGAGGAGGGGAAGGGAGGAGGAAGGAGGAGGGGGAGGACTGAAGGTCCTTGGTGCTCTCCAAGCTGGGTGTTTTCCCTGCAGACATTTCATGACCTAACTAGGTAACATCATCAGTGCTAGAAGGGAGTGGAGTTGGAGGAGGAGGAGGAGGGGGAGGGAGGGAGGGAGGGAGGAGGAGGAGGGGGAGGAGGAAGGAGGAGGGGGAGGGAGGAGGGAGGAGGAGGAGGAGGACTGAGAGGTCCTTGGTGCTTTCTGAGCTGGGCGTTTTCCTTGCAGACATTTAATTACCCATGAACAATATTTAAGTCCAACTGGACTGAACCATAGTTTCAACTGAGAAAGTGCACATCCTAGACCAAGCCAGGTTTAAAAACACTGGAGAAGTCCTGGAAGCCTGGCATTCAGACAAATTGGCCGTCCACAGGCACACAGAGATAAACAGCATCTACACACCATTCAAAGTTGTAGCAAATGACCAGGCTGAGCCCAAGGGTGGGAACAAACACATCAACTCCGGCAATAGTTTAGAAAAAAGATTTACAACCTTCAAAGTTTCTAAGGTGGAAAGAAAAACAACGAAAAATAATGACACACAAGAAATAATTAATTAGAGCAGGGAACTGGTGACCCTCTTGGTCTTAACCAAACCAAGCCTCTCTCCTCCTCATCTTTACCTCCTTTGAGTAGACCCAACCTCTTCATCTTCATTGACTAAGGCTTGTTTCCAGGCTCCCAAGCAACCCAGGGCCACCTCATCCATCGCCTCCCCTAAGGAGCACAAGAGTGGCAGAAATTCCCAGAAGGCAATGCTGCTTGGAAGGGACCAATCAATCAATCCACATTTCAAGAACCCACCAGGTGGATTGAGAGGAGACGTTACGCCATCACTGCCAATCTATGGCTGTTCCTAAGAGGCTGCATTCAACCCATTATTTCTCAACATTGCTTCTTGTCTGCCTTCGGGTGCTTTGGAGAAAAGGTTGACCAGTTTTTCCAGAGCCATCTTTCTGTCTGGCTCTCCTCTTCAATAAACTGCAACTTTTTTTCTAAAGCAGCCTCCATTTTGTTTATTCCCAGTTTGGACTGGACCCTGATGAAGATTTTTCTTTCAACAGTAGAAGGGGGAAAGACGCAGTGTCAGATAAGGAATTTTGAAAACGGACAACTCTGCAAAAGGGCAAAAATAGGGGGGGGGTTTCATCTGATCCCCATTAGCTCACCTGATGCTTTTTTCTCCTGCTATGTATCCTCCTGCTGTATATCCTCCCAGCCCCCTGAAGCTTTTTGGTCATATTTCCCAAGAAAGGAGAGAGAGAGAGAGAGAGAGAGAGAGAGAGAGAGAGAGAGAGAGAGAGAGAGAGAGAGAGAGAGAGGATAGATAGATGATAGATAGATAGATAGATAGATAGATAGATAGATAGATAGATAGATAGATAGATAGATAGATGATAGATAGATAGATAAATAGATAGATAAACAGAGACACAAACATAAAGACAGAGGAAAGAAAGAAAGAAAGAAAGAAAGAAAGAAAGAAAGAAAGAAAGAAAGAAAGAAAGAAAGAAAGAAAGAAAGAAAGAAAGAAAGAAAGAAAGAAAGAAAGGCAAATGTTCTTACTCCCCCACCCCCTTGGAATTTAACCAAAACGAGGAAGCTACTTCAGCAGCAGCAGCAGCAGCCGACTACACAATGCAAGGAAGGAGAAATCCCTCCCGTCCCTCCCTCCAGCTGATAAGCCAGATAAGAACAGGAGCTCCACAGTCTGACTCTGTGCATCTGGAGGAGGGGGTTGCTGGGGGGGTTCAACGGGGAGGAAAATGTTGAAAATTTCTTAGGGCAAGAAAAAAAAGTGGTGGTTTTTTTTTGCTCAGGAGAAAACTTTTGGGGAAATTGAAAACAGACTTTCGCGTTGTGTCACTTTAATGCATGGAGTAGAGATCGGAAAAGGAAAGCATCTGATGGAGTACATAAGAAGGAAAGGGAAGGCAGAATCTGAAGCCACTGGGCCTGTTTCCTTTCCTTTCCTTTCTCCACCAGGAGAACTTTCTGCCAGCCCAAAACCAGGCTGGAGAAACCTGGGCACGGCCCTCCCACCATCTCCAGCGGACACCCAGGGCCACAAACAGGCTGCCCAAATGTTGGGCGTTTGTTTCGAATGGTTGACACGAGTTAGCCAAAGTGTTCCCCGCAATCTGCCAGCCAAACCAGGAAGACCCCAGGCAGAATGTGATGGAAATGAAGAACCTCGGAAGAACCGGCTGGCTTGCAAAGATCTCATTAGTTAGGAGAAGCAAGGTTTCCACAGAAGCCTCTCTCTCTCTCTCTCTCTCTCTCTCTCTCTCCCTTTTTTCTCTCTCTCATTCTCTCTCTCTCTCCCTCTCTCCCTTTTTTCTCTCTCTCATTCTCTCTCTCCCCCTTTCTCATTCTCTCTCCCACTCTCTTCTCTTTCTTTCTCCCTCCCTCTTTCTCTCTCCCTCTTCCCCTTTCTCTCTCTCCATCTTTCTTTTTCTCTCATTCTCTCTCTCTCCCTCTCCCTCTCTCCCTTTTTTCTCTCTCGCATTCTCTCTCTCCCCCTTTCTCATTCTCTCTCCCACTCTCTTCTCTTTCTTTCTCTCTCCCTCCCTCTTTCTCTCTCCCTCTTCCCCTTTCTCTCTCTCCATCTTTCTTTTTCTCTCATTCTCTCTCTCTCCCTCTCCCTCTCTCTCCCTCTCTCCCTTTTTTCTCTCTCTCATTCTCTCTCTCCCCCCTTTCTCATTCTCTCTCCCACTCTCTTCTCTTTCTTTCTCTCTCCCTCCCTTTTTCTTTCTCCCTCTCTTCCCCTTTCTCTCTCTCCATCTTACTTTTTCTCTCATTCTCTCTCTCTCTCTCTCTCTCTCTCTCTCTCTCTCTCTCTCTCATTCTCTCTCTCTCTCTCTCTCTCTCTCTCTCTCTCTCTCTCTCTCTCTCTCTCTCTCTCTCTCTCCAAGAAGACCTCACTACAGCCTGCCCCAATCCTGGAGTCCACGTTGAGGTGTATCTGTTTGACATTGTCCCCTAAGAACCTTGCAAACCTTGCCAGCAGCTAACTGTTCCAGCTCCACCCCACCTTTTTGGCAAAGAAGATAGGCAAGAATGAAAAACAAGGCTAGCCGATTATATTTCCGCCGTAATGAGAGCGGAGGAATGTCTTCTGCCTCTCTTTCCTTCACCACAGCGAAATAATCTCCAAGTGCTCAGCCGGGCTTCACCTCCCACGTTTCTCTCCTGCTGCTTCAACGGCTGTCCATTTGTCTTCCTTCTTCTCCATTCCTGATGCATCCTAGCAACCTCGGGAGGGAGGCAGGGATTTAACAATTTTTGGTGAAGGTGGGTAGAAGGGGAACCCATCAAATTCGCAAACAACACCAAGGTGGCGGGAATAGCCAACCTTTTAGAACAGGGCTCTTCCAACTGGACTTCAACTCCCAGAATTCCTCAGCCAGCGTGAGGGAACTGTGACCCTTTGATGACTCGTGGACTTCAACTCCCAGAATTCCTCAGCCAGTGTGAGGGAACTGACCCTTTTATGATGTGGACTTCAACTCCCAGAATTCCTCAGCCAGCGTGAGGGAACTGTGATCCTTTGATGACTCGTGGACTTCAACTCCCAGAATTCCTCAGCCAGCATGAGGGAACTAAGATCCTTTTATGACTTGTGGACTTCAACTCCCAGAATTCCTCAGCCAGCATGAGGGAACTAAGATCCTTTTATGACCTGTGGACTTCAACTCCCAGAATTCCTCAGCCAGCATGAGGGAACTAAGATCCTTTTATGACTTGTGGACTTCAACTCCCAGAATTCCTCAGCCAGTGTGAGGGAACTGTGACCCTTTGATGACTCGTGGACTTCAACTCCCAGAATTCCTCAGCCAGTGTGAGGGAAATGTGACCCGTTGATGACTCGTGGACTTCAACTCCCAGAATTCCTCAGCCAGTGTGAGGGAACTGTGACCCTTTGATGACTCATGGACTTCAACTCCCAGAATTCCTCAGCCAGCGTGAGGGAACTGTGACCCTTTGATGACTCGTGGACCAACTCCCAGAATTCTTCAGCCAGTGTGAGGGAACTGTGACCCTTTTATGACTTGTGAACTTCAACTCCCAGAATTCGTGCCTGGCTGAGGAATTCTGGGAGTTGAAGTCCACAAGTCATCAAAGGGCCAAGTTGGAAGACCCCTGGTTTAGAAGATAGACGGAAGATCCAGAAGGATCCTGAATCCTGGAAAGGCAGTTCAGTGGGGAGAAAAATAAGGTCCTGCACTTGGGCGGGAAGAACCAAATCCACCAGTGGAGAATAGGTGGGGTCTTGCTGACGCCTGTCAGGGGGATCTAGGAGTCCTGGTGGACCACCGCTTAAATAGGAGCTGCCAGCGTGCTTCAGCTGCCAGAAAGGCCAACGCGATCCAAGGCTGCAGAGGGATAGTATCAAGATGATCAGAAGCGACAGTATCACTTTCTACTGCATTGGTGAAGTCACGTTTTGAATATTGTGTCCAGTTTCGGTCATCATAATACGAAAAAGATGTTTGGACTCTAGAAAGAGCTCAGAGAAGAGCAACGAAGATGACCAGGGGCCTGAAAGCTAAAAGCACATACTGAACGGTTGCTGGAATTCAGTATGTCCAGTTTAATGAAAATGAGGATTAGGCTGGGACATGACAGCAGTCTTCCAGTAAACCATATGATGAACAATTTACAGGAACGTCTAGTCTAGTGAAGAGAAGGACCAGGGGTGACAGGATAGCCGTCTTCCAATATCTGAGGGGCTGCCACAAAGAAGGGGGGTGGGTCAAGCTATTCTCCAGAGCACCTGAAGGCAGGGCAAGAAGCAACGGAGGGAAACTTACCAAGGAGAGAAGCAATCTGGTTGAGCAGGGGGCTGGACTAGAAGACCTCCAAGGTCCCTTCCAACTCTGATATTCTATGATTCCGTAATTGTCTCCTGTTTGAGCAGGGGGCTGGACAAGAAGACCTCCAAGGTCCCTTCCCAATATTCTTCTATGATTTTGTAAGGCTCTCCTGCTTGAGCAGGGGGTTGGACTAGAAGACCTCCAGGGTCCCTTTCCATTGATTCTCTAACTGTCTCGTGCTTGACCAGGGGGCTGGACTAGAAGACCTCCAAGGTCCCTTTCCCGATTCTCTGTCTTGTGCTTGAGCAGGGGGTTGGACTAGAAGACCTCCAGGGTCCCTTTCCATTGATTCTCTAACTGTCTCGTGCTTGAGCAGGGGGCTGGACTGGAAGACCTCCAAGGTCCCTTTCCTGATTCTCTGTCTTGTGCTTGAGCAGGGGGCTGGACTAGAAGACCTCCAAGGTCCCTTTCCTGATTCTCTCTCTTGTGCTTGAGCAGGGGGTTGGACTAGAAGACCTCCAAGGTCCCTTTCCCAATTCTCTAACTGTCTCGTGCTTGAGCAGAGGGCTGGACTAGAAGACCTCCAAGGTCCCTTCCAACTCTGTTATTTTATGATTCTGAAAGGATCTGCTTTTTGAGCAGGGGGTTGGACAAGAAGACCTCCAAGGTCCCTTCCCACTATTCTTCTATGATTTTGTAAGGCTCTCCTGCTTGAGCAGGCGGTTGGACTAGAAGACCTCCAGGGTCCCTTTCCCGATTCTCTGTCTTGTGCTTGAGCAGGGAGTTGGACTAGAAGACCTCCAGGGTCCCTTTCCACTGATTCTCTAACTGTCTCGTGCTTGAGCAGGGGGTTGGACTAGAAGACCTCCAAGGTCCCTTCCCAATCTGTATTCTCAACCGCTTCGCCTCTCAGGATGAGCCCAGAGGCGCGCAGCAGGAGGTGGCCGGGAAGAGGCTGCCAAAAAAAAAGCCCCTTGGCAGTCGGCGCCTGCGGGACGACCCCCGAGTGGGCCCTAAGACCGTAGACCCCCCCCTTCCCTCTCCCTTCCCCTCCTTCTCGGGATGGGGGCTGATTGCCCAGCCAAGGCAAGCCGGGCGGGGTGCTGGGCAGGGGGGCGGTTGTGTGTGTGTGTGTGTGTGTGTGTGTGTGTGTGTGTGGGGGGGTCGACCCAGCAGCTGCGCCAAGGCTTCCGCCGCGCGCTCTGCAGAAGCGCCTACCCGGCGGATCGCGCCCCAAGGGGCGGGGGGGGGGGTCCTGGGCCAAACGGCGGCTTAAGCAAACCCAGATGGCTGGCTGGGCTGGGCTGGGCGCCCCCCCTTTCCCCCCCCCGCTCTGCCGCAGCGGCAACAGCAGCAGCAGCGGCGCTTCAGCTGACAGCCTCCCCCGCCCGTCCGCGCCGCTTGCGCGAAGCGGGGCTTGGCCAGGCGAGCGGCGGCAGCTGCTCCTCCGCAAAGGCGCCGCCAAAGCAGCAGCCGCCGCCGCCGGGGGGTGGGAGGCGCCGCGTCCGGGTGTGTGTGTGTGTGTGTGTGGTGTGTGTGTTGGGGGGGTGGAAAGCTGGCCAGCCCAGCCCGCCCGGCGCCCGGCATGAAGAACTTGCAGCTGATGGAGGCGGAGGCGCGCTGGAAGCGCTTCTGCCTGAAGGAGCTGCGCGGCATCCAGAAGCTGAAGCGCAGGAGCCGGGCGGGGCTGCGCGGCGGCGGCGGCGGGGGGCAGCCGGGGCTCCCGGAGCACGTGCGCCCGCCGGGCTTCCCGCAGGCCGGCCGCCGGGCGCGGGGGGCTCCGGCCGGGGCCGAGGGTCCCTTGCCGGCGCTGCGCTGCCCGGGGCCGCCCTGCCCGGAGGAGGCGCCGGCCGGGGGGGACCCCGAGAGCCCCTCGGCCCCCCTCCCGCCCCGGCTCCTCTACGCCGGCCCCGGACACCCCGAGGCCGACGCTTCGCCTCGCAGGCGGCCCGGCGACCCGGCCGGCGGTGGCGGCGCCGGCTCGGAGATCAAAGCGCTGCAGCAAACCCGGCGCCTGCTGGCCAACGCCCGCGAGCGGACCCGGGTGCACACCATCAGCGCCGCCTTCGAGGCGCTCCGCAAGCAGGTAAGCCGGAGCCCCTCGCCCTCCCCCCCCGGCCCCGTGGGGAAGGGGCTTGCCGAGGTCGGAAACCCCCTCCCCCTATCCCGCACGCGGACCCCAGAGTAGCGCATTCCCACCACCACCACCACCGCGGATCAAAAATAGACTGGACAGCTTGAGGGGGTGGAATCGGGTCTCTTCTTTTCAGCAGGGAGGGCGGGGTGGACTAGAAGACCTCCCGAGGTCCCTTCCGGCTCTGTTATTCTGTATAAGGCTCCTGCCTCGAGCAGCGGGGTGGACTAGAAGACCTCCCCAGGTCCCTCCCAGCTCTGTCATTCTGTATAAGGCTCTTGCCTTGAGCAGCGGGGTGGACTAGAAGACCTCCCCAGGTCCCTTCTGGCTCTGTCATCCTGTATATGGCTTCTGCCTCGAGCAGCGGGGTGGACTAGAAGACCTCCCCAGGTCCCTCCCAGCTCTGTCATCCTGTATACGGCTCCATCCTCGAGCAGCGGGGTGGACTAGAAGACCTCCGGAGGTCCCTTCCGGCTCTGTTATTCTGTATACGGCTCCATCCTCGAGCAGCGGGGTGGACTAGAAGACCTCCGGAGGTCCCTTCCGGCTCTGTCATCCTGTATACGGCTCCATCCTCGAGCAGCGGGGTGGACTAGAAGACCTCCGGAGGTCCCTTCCGGCTCTGTCATTCTGCATAAGGCTCCTGCCTCAAGCAGCGGGGTGGACTAGAGGGCCTCCGAGGTCCCTCCCAACTCAATTACAGGTAGTCCTCAACGTACGGCCACAATTGAGCCCAAAATTTATCTTGCTACATGAGACATTTGTTAAGTGGGCTTTGCCCTGTTTTATGACCTTTCCCACCACAGTTGTTAAGTGAAACATTGCGGTTGTTAAGTGAGTAACGTAGGCACAGAGAGGGGGACCCATGAAGAGGCCAATTAAACGATGCACAGCAGGGGGCTAATGGCTTGACACTGTGTGATTTGGGTGGGGGGGGCTATCAGCCCTGTACACACACACACACACACACACACACACACACACACACACACACACAGACGAAGAAGGGACTCTGCATGAATCACCCTGTTATCTGGAAAGTTCACACGGATCTCTCTCGCGGGGTGTAAATTATACCTTCCTGTTAATCAAGGGCGCTTTCCTGCCGGCTATCCGGCGGCTTTGCGCTGCTGGCACGTTTTCCCAGACCTGCTCCGTGCGTGAGAAGCACAGGCTACGAAGTTGAACCGTTTGTCCAGAAATTAATCGCAGTTGCACGTGTTGCTATCCGGGTTTATGCCTTGTTATAAACACGGTTATACCAAGGTAGGACTGGATCAGAGGCCCGGCAGGTTTAGCTTCCGCTCTGAAAGGGCTGCGAGCACCCCAGTGGCTTCCAACTCCCAGTTGAGAGCGACTGGAAGTTTGCTTTGGTCCAAGCTAAGTTAGATTGCTTTAAACGGAACAAACTAGGATTGCTTAAAGATGGCTTTAATCCTAAAGTTTAAACCTTGCAAATAATTCCGAGAAGCGTCATTCAGAATCTCCCATCGGTGACTCCGGGCCACCAAAAATGCCAGGCTGGGGGAGGGTGTTGATTGAGAAGAAATAATAACAAGAGCAAGAATACAGGTAGTCCTCTACTTATGACTTTGCCCCATTAAACGACCTTTCTTGACGTGGACGTTAAGTGAATCACAGCACTTCTTACATTAGTAACACGGTTGTTAAGCGAATCCGGCTTTCCCCCATTGACTTTGCTTGTAAGACGGTCACAAAAGGGGATCATGTGTCCCCGGGGCACCGCAACCGTCATAAACACGAGTCAGTTGCCAAGGGTCCAGATTTTAACCACATGGCCCACGGGGGGAGGCTGCAACGGTCATAAGTGTGGAAAACAGTCATAAGTCACTTTTCCCAGTGCCGTTGCAACTTCGAACCATTACTAAATGAACTGCTGTAAGTCGAGGACTAACCTGCATTGCATCTAAGCAACATTCCCATGACATACAAGCCACAAGCTAGCCAACCCACATTTTAATGGTGGTCTAGCTAAGGGGTTTAGTGTGAACCTGGAAAACTGGAATTACTGTAGTAAGGTTATCGTGATACGCATAACCATGAATTTGGATAAATCAATTCCTAACGTAAGATGTTGGTCTCCTGGTAACATGGTTATTCTCAATATGACTGGACTCATCTGTCAGAAATAATGTAGGGTGTCCTGCTTGGCTGTGGGGTTGGACTAGAAGACCTCCAAGGTCCCTTCCAACTCTGCTATTCTATTCTGTTCTGTTCTATATTCTATATTCTGTTCTATTCTACATTCTCCTCTATTCTATTCTATTTTCTATTCTATTCTATTCTGTTCTATTCTATTCTATTTTCTATTCTACTTTTTTCTATTCTATTCTGTTCTGTTCTATTCTACATTCTACATTCTCTATTCTATTTTCTATTCTATTCTATTGTATTCTATTGTATTCTGTATTTTATTATTCTATTCTATTCTATTCTATTCTATTCTATTCTATTCTATTCTATTCTGTATTTTACTATTCTATTCTGTTTTTCACTATTCTCTTCTATATTATGTTCTCCTATTCTATTCTACTCTACTCTACTCTACTCTACTCTACTCTACTCTACTCTACTCTACTCTATTCTATTCTATTCTATTCTATTCTATTCTATTCTATTCTATTCTATTCTATTCTATTCTATTCTATTCTATTCTATTCTATTCTATTCTATTCTATTCTATTCTATTGTAATATTGAGGGTTTGCTATTTGGGGATATTTAATTCCGAACCCCTGGAGATGTTAAATGGCAGGACATGTCTGGAAGGGTCCTCTGAGCCGTCTTTCCTGGCCTCGCCTGGGTTGCAATTCCAGCATCTTCAGGCCACAAGCTCATAGATGCACTTCCAGGAGTTTACCTTCATGCATCTCATTGAGAAGGGCTGATATAAGCCATACTTGCTGCTTCTTCTAGAAATAGGAGGATATAAATAGAAACAATTAAAGCTAGCAACATGGCATCATTTGGTGGCATCATTTGTCCTTATTCAGCCATTAGCTGGAGACTAGGAAGAAATTATAGCAAAATGCATTATGAAACATAAAAGGCCACAGAAGTAAACAGCTCAAGATCCCCCTCTACCCTTCCCCCCCCCCTTTTTTTGCATTTTGGGCGAACTGGGTTGTGTTAAGAAATCACACCGCACACTTTTTCAGTTCAGATGTGGCAGTGTTAATGTAATTAGTGTTTGTTCTCTAGGGAGACTCTCCATCATCCAGGTCACGGTTGTCCCAAAAAGGTGCTTTTTCAAGAGGCACCTTTGTTTGTTTGTTTTTCTCTGAAGACATTTTGCTTCTCATCCAAGAAGCTTCTTCAGTTCTGACTGAATAGTGAGGAATGGAAAGATTTATGGGTTTTTTTTTTCATAGTCATCTGGTCGTTAGCGCTCTCTCTGAGAGTCATTGAGAAGAAAGCCCAGTTGCCTCTTGAAAAAGCACCTGGTTAGCTGGTTGGTTAGTTGGCTGGCTGGCTACCTATTTGGTTAGTTGGTTGATAAGGTTCCCTCAAGCCATGTTCAACTCCCAGTGATCCAGTTGATCAATTTAATCCGTAGTGATCTGCACTAACCTGGCCCCCTAACAGATCCAATGTAGGTAGCCCTCAGCGTGCCACCACAAGGGAGCCCAAAATTTACACACAGAGACACACACACACATCTGTGTTTGTGGAAAGTTGCAACTGTTCTGGCATTTTGGTCATTTCACTGAATCGAATTGATTCCCTGCGGTCTTTTCCCCAGGGCAAAATATAATATATTTGGCAGAGCTACGGAATGTCAGTTGGTCTTTTTTCAGCGCTCGGCCACATTGGGGGGGGGAGAGGGGGGGAAATAGCTTTGTATGTGAAAGCAATGTTATAAAGTTTTTATGAGTCTCCAGATATTTCAAGCAGTTGGTGAAAAAGCCAACACTGAAGTTGGCCGACTTTTTCCTACCCATTACGTATGGCCGAGGTCAGGTCAGCCCGCCATCAGCTGAGATACTTTGGTACAATACAAAGGTGTGACGCCTCCCAGAAATAACTTTACAGGATAACAGAATTAGAAGGGACTTTCTGAAAATGGATAAAATCTTAGCTCAATCTGCGACAGGTTTATCAAATCCCGATCAGCGATGTGATTTCACTTAGCAGTTTATATGTCCTTCCTGGTCTTTATTGTATACTTGTTTGAAGATCTGTTTTTCAACATATTCAGCCTGGCTAGAAAAAAGCGCTGCAAAGTCTTCCAAAGCTTCTGTGGAGAAAGTTCTCTTTGCCAAAATAATCCCAGGCTGCTCCTCATACTCAGAATGAAATGTACTTAATGCACATATTGCAAACGAAACTCCGGCGTTGTGCATGTCTTCCTTGAAGTGGTTAGTAAAAATAGCAATATTGAGAAAACCTCTGCAAAAGAAGTTGGATTATTACAATCTAAGTAATAATTTGAATTGGTTTTTTCTCTCTTTCATCGTGCAAAAAAAAAAAAGGAAGAATGCAGATCCGAGCGATGAGATGCCAATTTTGGCTTTGCTTTATTAGCTTCTGCAGTATTGTGTGATTGTTGGTCCGGTTGGTTTAAGTACTGGACTAGGGGCCAGGAAACCTGAGATCTAACTCTGCCTTAGACAAGTAAGCTGGTTAAGTAACAGAATAAGAGAGTTGGAAGGGACCTTGGAGGTCTTCTAGTCCAACCCACTGCTCAGGCAGGAAACCCTATACCATTTCAGACAAATGACTGTCCAGTCTCTTCTTAAAAACTTCCAGCGTTGGAGCTTTCACAACTTCTGGAGGCAGGCTGTTCCACTGGTGAATTGTTCTCACTGTCGGGAAGTTTCTCCTTAGTTCCAGGTTGCTTCTTTCCTTGATGAGTTTCCATCCGTTGCTCCTTGTCCTGCCTTCGGGCGCTTTGGAGAATAGCTTGGCTCCCTCTTCTTTGGGGCAGCCCCTCAAATATTGGAAGGCTGCTATCATGTCCCCCCTCGTCCTTCTCTTCATTAAACTAGACATCCCCAATTCCAGCAACCGTTCTTCGTATGTTTTAGCCTCCAGTCCCCTAATCATCTTTGTTGCTTTTTTCTGCACTCTTTCCAGAATCTCCACATCTTTTTTTTAATATGGTGACCAAAGCTGGAAAAAAACGGGTCCTTCTCTCTCTTTCTCTCTTTTCTCTCTTCTCTTCTCTCTTTCTCTCTTTTCTCTCTTCCTCTCTCTCTCTCTCTCTCTTCTCTCTTCTCTCTTTCTCTCTCTCTTTTCTCTCCTCTCTCCTCTCAATCTCTCTTCTCTCTCTTTTCTCTCTTCTCTCCTCTCATTCTCTCTCTCTTTTTTCTCTTCTCTCTTTCTCTCTCTCTTTTCTCTCTTCTCTCCTCTCATTCTCTCTCTCTTTTTTTCTTCTCTCTTTTCTCTCCTCTCCTCTCATTCTCTCTTCTCTCTCCTCTCTCTCTCTCTTCTCTCTTCTCTCATTCTCTCTTCTCTCTCTTCTCTCTTCTCTCTTTCTCTCTCTCTCTTCTCTCTTCTCTCTTTCTCTCTTTTCTCTCTTCCTCTCTCTCTCTCTCTTCTCTCTTTCTCTCTTTTCTCTCCTCTCTCCTCTCATTCTCTCTTCTCTCTCTTTTCTCTCTTCTCTCCTCTCATTCTCTCTCTCTTTTTTCTTCTCTCTTTCTCTCTCTTTTCTCTCTCTCTTTTCTCTTCTCTCCTCTCATTCTCTCTTCTCTCTCCTCTCTCTCCTCTCTCTCTTCTCTCATTCTCTCTTCTCTCTCTTCTCTTCCTCTCTTTCTTCTCTCTCTCTCTTCTCTCTCCTCTCTCTCTCTTCTCTCTTCTCTCATTCTCTCATTCTCTCTTCCCTCTCTTTCTTCTCTCTCTCTCTCTCTCTCTGCCAAATCTAGTCCCACGTCTGGCACAATGCCAGTTGGGTGACACTGGGGCAGTGCTTCATCTGCAGTCCTGGGACAATGGCAAAGGCAAACCTCTTTTTAAAACCCCCCTGTGGTTGCCAGGATTAAAATCTGATCAAAGGAAAAAAGCATGGGTGCTCTTTCCCCAAACGATTTGCATATTATAGTGGTACATCCTGTAACTAATTAAAAATAAACACAAGAAATGTATTTATGAGCAAGGAAGATAAGTAGGGTCGGTCCTGATCAGTTTTTGGATGGGAGTCCATCAGGAATCTCAGTTTCATAAATCGCTGAAGGAAACAAAATGGGAAGCCATTTCTGCATTTTCAGGAAGAAAATTACACGAACCTCTCCATGAAGTCACCAAAAGTTGAGTTTGACTCCAAGAAACCAAAGTCTTTGGTTGGACACAACTGGTTCTTAACATCATCCTTGCCATTATCTCTCTCCTTTGATTACCACCATGAAGAATTTGGAAAATATACTGAAATCATGCCTGCAATGATTTTTCCATAACAAATGGAGAGATTGGACAATCGCCATGAATCCCTACTGTGTGAATTATTACCCATCCATTCCGAATTATTGATTGGGGATCAAGGTTACTGAAAACAATGAAAAGTTTGCATTTCAATGGTGTGTTTTTTAAACTTTTGTTGCAGGGCAGTTCCCAGTGGATCCTTAAACTATTATAGCTCCTAGTAAAAACGATAAAGCAGTTTCCATAAACCGTCAGGATGTGGGTTTGGTTAGTCTAGAGAAAAGAAGGACTAGGTGGGACATGATAGCAGTCTTCCAGTATTTATAATAATAATAATAATAAGTTGGAAGGGACCTTGGAGGTCATCCAGTCCAACCCCCTGCTCAGGCAGGAAACCCTATACCATTTCAGACAAATGGCTGTCCAGTCTCTTCTTAAAAACTTCCAGTGTTGGAGCATTCACCGCTTCTGGAGGCAGGTTGTTCCACTGGTTAATTGTTCTAACTGTCAGGAAGTTTCTCCTTAGTTCTAGGTTGCTTCTCTCCTTTATTAGTTTCCATCTGTTGCTTCTTGTCCTGCTTTCAGGTGCTTTGGAGAATAGATTGACTCCCTCTTCTTTGGGGCAGCCCCTGAGATATTGGAAGGCTGCTATCATGTCACCCCTCTCCCTTCTCTTTGTTAAACTACACATACCAATTCCAGCAACCATTCCGTATATGTTTTAGCCTCCAGTCCCCCAATCATCTTTGTTGCTCTTCTCTGTACTCTTTCTAGAGTCTCAACATCTTTTTTACATCGTGGTGACCAAAACTGGATGCTGTATTCCAGATGTGGCCTTACCAAGGCATTGTAAAGTGGTATTAGTACTTCACGTGATCTTGATTCTATCCCTCTGTTAATGCAGCCTAGCACTGTGTTGGCTTTTTTGGCAGCTGCAGCACATGGCTGGCTCGTATTTAAGTGATTGTCTACTAGGACTCCGAGATCCCTCTCACAGTTACTACTATCGAGCAAGGTACCACCTATACTATACCTGTGCATTTGATTTTCCCTGCCTAAATGCAGAACCTTACTTTTTTCACCATTGAATTTCATTTTGTTAGATAGCGCCCAGTGTTCGGATCTGTCCAGATCCTCCTGTATCTTGTATTTCAGGGGCTGCCACAAAGAAGAGGGGGGTCAATTTATTTTCCAAAGCACCAGAAGGCTAGATGAGAAACAGCGGGTGGAAACTAATCAAGGAGACAAGCAACCTGGATTTAAGGAGCAACTTCCTGATAGGGAGGACAGTTAACCAGTGGAACAACCTGCCTCCAGAAGCGGTGGATGCTCCAACGCTGGAAGTTTTTAAGAAGAGACTGGACAGCCGTTTGTCTGAAATGGTATAGGGTTTCCTGCCCGAGCAGGGGGTTGGACTAGAAGATCTCCAAGGCCCCTTCCAACTCTATTCTGATGGATTGATTGAATGAATTGGCATGGTAGGAGTCCACCGGTGGCTTTCAGTTTGAGCACCTGTTTTAATCCGTGCACTGGGAATCTCACCTTTGCTTGGCTTAGTACTCCTCAACAAGCTGTGCGAAAGACAGCAGGTGGGCGCCCGACTAGTTCAAAGGATGGGGATCAAGTGATGCCCTTTGCTGAAACGCCGGGTGATCTGTGGCTTCAGCTTTCAGGGTTGTTGATCTTCCACTTTGGAGGAAAGGCTGAGCAGATGTGTGTCTGAAGTTCCACCTGTCTCTGTAGGAGCACTCTGATCTGCAGAGAACCCCTTTGGCAGATGTTCCCTAGTCAGAAGCGCATCCTTCTCAAATACAGAAGACGTCTTCTCTGCCCTGCGTTGCTCCTGGCAAGGAAATCTACTGTCTTGGAAGCTTCATTTCTCTGCCACCTTCTCCATGACTGAACTATCTGTAAAGGCGTCGTCTCTTTTAACCAGCTTCGAATTACCAATGGTAGAAAATATTTGTTTCCCAGGGTTGAACTGTGGGGTCCTTGGTGCTCTCTGAGGCTGGTTGTTTTCTTGCAGACGTTTCATGACCCAGCTAGGTAACGTCTTCCATATTTGAGCACTGAAGATGTTACCTAGTTAGGTAATGAAACATCTGCAAGAAAACAACCAGCCTCAGAGCGCAGCCAGGAGCTCCACAAGCTTTGAATTGCTCGTCGGTTTTAGCATCAATCTGAATGTTTTTATTTTTAAGGTTGCGTTAGCCATCTTCAATAGCTCCATGAGGGAAAAGTGGGACACAAATGGAATCAATCAATTAATCAATCAATCAATCAGTCAGAGGTGTACAGTCTGTAACCTCATCCATTCTCTTTGCGGCTCCTGGAATCCCTTTAGATCTTGATTTAGTCTAATTCAACAAAACATGATAATAGAATTACAGAGTTGGGAGGGACCTTGGAGGTCTTCTAGTCCAACCCCCTGCTCAGGCAGGAAACCCTACACCATTTCAGAGCAATGGCTGTCCAATCTCTTCTTAAAAACCTCCAGGGATGGAGCATATGCAAATTCTGGAGGGAAGCTGTTCCGCTGGTTAATTGTTCTCACTGTTTGGAAATGTCTCCTTTGTTCTAGATCAGGGGTCTTCAAACTTGGCCCTTTTATGACTTGTGGACTTCAACTCCCAGAATTCCTCAGCCAGCTTCGCTGGCTGAGGAATTCTGGGAATTGAAGTCCACAAGTCATAAAAGGGCCAAGTTTGAAGACCCCTGTCCTAGATTTTTGACAGTCTCTCTGTCTCTCCTTGTGAGTGTCTCTAAGGAGAAGCGTGAATCATGACAGCTTCGTTAAACTTCCTCCAGGCTTAATTATCTAGAAAAATCAAGGGCACTTCTGACAATGTGACGACACCTTAGCCTCCTTTCCAGACAATGGAGATTTCCTACAGGTCTACCGTCCCATTGGAATAGCTGTTTAATGCATTTTCTCAGACTAAATAATCAAGTGGACGTAATCCCTCCTGTTGCAGAATCAAGCAATTCCTTTCCTACCCTAGTTTAGCAAGACTTGACTCGGGCCTAAGCCTATTAAGCAACCAGGCCTGGAATGTTAAGTGTACCTCTGCCTGTAAAGGTCAGAATACAATAAATGGGATTGTAATCCAGCTTTCACTGCAATCACAAATGTTTTTTATACCTAGAGAAGGAAGGATAGGCTAGCATACTAGAATCCATGCCTTCTCAGCCTAAAGCTAGGATCCTAGTTTTCACCTGAGAAAAGAGCAAGCCGTAGAATGGTAAAGGAGATATTTAAGTCATCCTGTTTATTCCCAGCTTAGAGAAGGAAATCACTGGAGCATCCCAGCATATCCACAGCTCCTGGAGGGCAGGACAAGAAGTAATGGGTAGAAGATCATTAAAGAGAGTTGTCTGTGGAGATTCTCCATCATCCAGGTCACGGCTGTCCTGAAAGTGCTTCTTCAAGAGGCAACTAGGATTTCCTTGGTTTTTCCTTGAAGACGTTTCGCTTCTCATCCAAGAAGCTTCTTCAGTTTGTCTTCAGAACTGAAGAAGCTACTTGGATGAGAAGCAAAACGTTTCCAAAGGAGTGTCGGTGGAGATTCTCCATCATCCAGGTCATGGTTCTCCCAAAGATGTTTTTTTTTTCAAGAGGCAACAGAGATTTTCTTGGTTTTTCCTTGAAGACATTTCGCTTCTCATCCAAGAAGCTTCTTCAGTTCTTCAGCAGTTCCAAGAAGCTTCCACACCCATTTGCACTATTCAGGTGACACCCCCTTGCCCCCCCCCCCCCGAGGGCACAGATAAACCTCCAAGTGACCTCAGCGACTCTGAGAGAGAGGACAAAAGAGCAGATGACTGCAAGGAATATAAATCCTTCCATCCTCTCACCATTCAGTCGGAACTGAAGAAGCTTCTTGGATGAGAAGTGAAATGTCTTCCAAGAAAGACAAGAAAGTCT
This sequence comes from Vipera berus, assembly GCF_964194415.1. NCBI lineage: Eukaryota > Metazoa > Chordata > Lepidosauria > Squamata > Viperidae > Vipera > Vipera berus. The sequence continues at coordinate 121,838,935 of NC_138206.1, read as the reverse complement.
AGTTCGCTCTTGGGGGGAAAAGAAAGCACCTTGGGACATTAAAGAGAGACGCAGCCTAGAGCTAAGGAGAAGTTTCCTGACATCATTAAATGAACCGTTGTAAATTGAACACTTCTATGGATTAATAATAATAATAGTAATAATAACAACAAACAACAATAACAATAACAATAATAATAATAAAAGTTGGAAGGTACCTTGGAGGTCATCTAGTCCAACCCCCTGCTCAGGCAGGAAACCTTATACCATTTCAGGCAAATGGCTGTCCAGTCTCTTCTTAAAAACTTCCAGTGTTGGAGCATTCACCGCTTCTGGAGGCAGGTTGTTCCACTGGTTAGTTGTTCTAACTGTCAGGAAAATTTCTCCTTAGTTCTAGGTTGCTTCTCTCCTTGACTAGTTTCCATCCGTTGCTTCTTGTCCTGCTTTCAGGGGCTTTGGAGAATAGCTTGACTCCCTCTTCTTTGGGGCAGCCCCTGAGATATTGGAAGACTGCTATCATGTCACTGTCATGGTTCTGACAGATGAAACTCTTCAAAGAACATCGGATGTTCTTGCTTTGACAGTCACCCCTCGTCCTTCTCTTCATTAAACTAGACACACCCAGTTCCAGCAACCGTTCCTTATTTTAACCAATCTCAAAACTCAGGAAGATGGGGACTTTCAAACAGCTGAGTCCAACACATACAGGATCGTTGCCGGAAAAGTAGCATTTCCAAGTTCAGCTTTGCTCCTGTACACCACTGTCCTCTTGTGAGATTTTTTTTTAACTTCCCAATCTAGGCTATAGTTTTGAGGGTCCTTGATGGTCTTCCATCCATGTACAGTAGGCGAACAAGCCTGTTTACTTCTGAGTCCAGAAATATCTACCAGATACTATTTACCTTCTGAGGCCAAACCAGAACTGCAGACAGAACACCAAACAGAACACCAGAACACAAAACAGATGCAGAGATCCTAGAAAGTGTGCAGAGAAGAGCAACACAGATATTCAAGGATCTGGAGCAGAGGTCCCCGACCTTTTGGGCACCAGGGACCGGTTTCAAGGAAAACAATTTTTCCATGGACCCAGGGGTGGGTAGGGGGTGTTTCAGGATGATTCAAGCGCATTATTACATTGATTGAAAATTTCTAAATAAATAAATAACCAAAGAAATAAATAAATAATGCACAAATAAATAAGGCACTTAATTTCTATCATTCTTACGCTGTAATATAGAGTGAAATAATTACGCAGCTCACCATAACGCAGCATCCACGGGAGCCCTGAGCTTGCAACTGGAAGGTCCCATCTGGGGGCGATGGGAGACAGTGACACCCGAAGTGTGTAGTTTAACGTCCAATCTACTCCGTAACTGTGTTTCGGTTGCTGTCACTGCAGAAAACCCTGCTTCGCAAAGGTAGGAGGGTGGGTGTGGTGGCAGGCTTTTCAGTGCTTTTGTGGCCATCTCAGAATGTTCTGTCTTGACTTGAATCCAGAATGTATGGAGATTTTAAGTTGTCTCAAATAAGGCTTTTAAGGTCACCATCGTTGGCAATCTCAAGCAGTTGATCCTCTTCTAGGTGGAAGAATTGCCTTCATTGCACCTCCAACTGCGTGGCCCAGTTCCTAACTAGCCATGGACCGGTACCGGACCATAGCCCAGGGGTTGGTGACCCCCGGTCTGGAGGAGGATGAATGGTTGAAGGAACCAGGTTATGGCTGATCTAATGAAGAGAAGGACTAGGCCAAGGCAACCTTGGCACTTTTATGACAGGTGGACTTCATGGCTTGTGGACTTCAACTGCCAGAATTCCTGAGCCAACATGGGGGAAGTATGGCCCCCTCATGACTTGTGGACTTCAACTCCCAGAATTCCTGAGCCAGCATGGAGGAAACTTTGGCCCCTTCATGACTCGACTTCAACTCCCAGAATGCCTGAGCTAGCATGGGGAAAATATGGGCCCTTCATGACTCGTGGACGTCAACTCCCAGAATTCCTGAGCCAGCGTGGCTCAGCTTGGAAACCTCTCCCTTTCCCCTCAGCATGGCTGGCTGAGGAATTCTGGGAGTTGAAGTCCACAAGTCCTAAAAGAGCCAAGGTTGCCTACCCCTGGACTAGGGGTAGTATGATAGCTGCTTTCCAGTACTTAAAATCATAATCACAGAGCTGGAAGGGACCTCAAGAGGTCTTCTAGTCCAACCCCCTGCTCAAAGAAGATGCCTTAAATAGAATGAAAGAGGTGGAAGGGAACTCAGAGGCCTTCTAGTCCAACCCCCTTGGGGGGCTGTCACAGCGAAGGGGAGGGTCAACTTATTCTCCTTCTAAGTTGCTTTTTCTAGCCCTCAGGAATGGGTTACTTCAAGGCTCTGGCCTTGACATGAACCACTCTGAGCTCAAAAGTTGGAACCGTCCACTTTGAAGTTGGGCCATTTCCTGCACGTTCAGAACCGCCCTTTGAAACATTTGGCAAATCTCTTTTTAACGACCTGCATTCTGAATTCTGTCTGGAAGTGGATGAGCAGCCAGCAAGACCAGAAAAAAAAAGAGAAAGAGAGAGAGAGGGGGGGGGGCTAAAGTCTGCAGGATGATGCCCCCCCCCCATTCAGGTCTGCCTCATTTTGACTTACTGGATGCTTGGCACAGAAAAGCGCAGCATACAAAGCCCGCTCGCAGTTCAGTAGGTTTACTCTTATCGAGATCCGTATCAGTGCAAAGGGGCGCAGATTAGCTTCCAAGCGGGGGATATTCTGGATATTCAGAAGTGAGTTTAGGGAGAGGCTGAAATTGTAAACCTGAGTTTTCAGGGAATACGTAATTTTATCCGGTGCAAGTTGCATGCTTGTTTCCTGATTTTTTTCCAAGTTCCTCCTTTGATCTGGTTATAGGGGTAGGCAACCTTGGCTCTTTTATGACGCGTGGACTTCAACTCCCAGAATTCCTGAGCTCAGGAATTCTGGGAGTTGAAGTCCACGCGTCATAAAACAGCCGGGTTTGCCTAGTAACAGAAACCCACCTGACCAGGTTGGGCTGAAACAAGCTCAGCCCTGAATTTCTGAGTCCATCCAGGACTTCTAGTTGGCTATTCTTATATACAGGTAGTCCTCAACGTATAACAATCGAGACCAAAATTTAACTTGCGATGTGAGAAGTTCGTTAAGTGAGTTTGGGCCCCATTTTACGTCCTTCCTCACCACAGTTGTTAATCGCTGCGGTTGCTAAGTTAGTGACTCGGTTGTTAAGGGAATCTGGCTTGATTTTGCTTGTCAGGTGGTCGCAAAAGGGGGTCACGTGACCCCGGGACGCTGAAACTGCCATGAGTACATGCCAGTTGCCAAGCCTTTGGATTCTAATCACGTTACCCAAGGGGATGCTGCAACGGTCGTTAAGTGTGAAACATGATCCTGAGACACTTTTTTCAGTGCCATTGTAACTTGGAACAGCCGCTAAATGAACCGATGTCAGCTGAGGACTAGCTGCACTGCCATTTTAAATCTACCAGCTCTTTACTACAGGGCCTTTATTGTACACAATGCCTCTTCGTAACCTGGAGAACAATATGGGAAGGGATCTTGTGACAGGTGCAGGAATTGGGCATGTCTAGAGCTTAATGAGAAGGATGACTGGGGGTGGTGTGTGTGTGTGTGTGTGTGACATGATAGCAGTCTCGGGGGCTGCCCCAAAGAAGAGGGAGTCAAGCTATTCTCCAAAGCGCCCGAAGGCAGGACAAGAAGCAATGGATGGAAACTAGTCAAGGAGAGAAGCAACCTGGAACTAAGGAGGAATCTCCTGACAGTTAGAACAATCAACCAGTGGAACTACCTGCCTCCAGAAGCGGTGAATGCTCCAACCCTGGAGGTTTTTAAGAAGAGACTGGACAGCCATTGGTCTGAAATGGTTATAGGGTCTCCTGCCTGAGCAGGGGGTTGGACTAGATGGCCTCCCAGGTCCCTCCCAGCTCTGTTCTCGGACATTTGGGCCCCTGGACCTGGGCGGCTTCAGCTGGCTGTTCAAGGGGGGGCTGGGAAGATCTGACCTCCTGTGTCCGGCTGTCCTTTGCAGGTTCCCTGTTATTCCTACGGACAGAAGCTCTCCAAGCTGGCCATCCTGAGGATAGCCTGCAACTATATCCTCTCCTTGGCCAGGCTGGCCGACCTGGATTACAGCGCGGACCACAGCAACCTGAGCTTCTCCGAGTGCGTGGAGCAATGCACCAGGACCCTGCAGGCCGAAGGCCGGTCCAAAAAAAGGAAGGTACGTTTGGGATGGGAGGAGGGGACAGCCTCCTTCCTCCTTCCTTCCTTCCTTCCTTCCTTCCTTCCTTCCTTCCTTCCTTCCTTCCTTCCTTCCTTCCATTCTTTCTTTCTTTTTCTATCTCTCCCTCGTTTCCTTCCTTCCTCTTCCTCTCTTTCTTTTCTTTCTCTCCCTCTCCCTCCCTCCCCTCCTTTCTCTTCCTTCCATTCTTCCTCCCTTCTTCCCTTTCTCTTCCTCCTTCCTTTTCTTTCTCTCCCTTCCTTTCTTCCCCTCCCTCCTTTCTCTTCCTTGCTTCCTCCCTCCCTCTCCTTCTCTTCCTCCCTTCCTCCCTCCCTCTCTCCCTCCCTCCCTCTTTCTTTCTTTCTTTTTCTCTTTCTTTCTTTCTCTCCCTTCCTTCCCCTCCCTCCTTCCCTTTTCTCTTCCTTCCTTCCTTCCTTCCTCTTTCTTTCTTTCTTTCTTTCTTTCTTTCTTTCTTTCTTTCTTTCTTTCTTTCTTTCTTTCTTTCTTTCTTCATGGCACAACAGATATTGTGTGGAATACTGGTCTTCCCATGGTGACTTCCTAGGTCAGGGAAGATGGCCGCTCGGCAAATGCGGAGGGTCCTTCAAAGATAGGGAACATATAGGGAACGGTTGCTGGAATTGGGTATGTGTAGTTTAACGAAGAGAAGGACGAGGGGTGACATGATAGCAGCCTTCCAATATCTCAGGGGCTGCCCCAAAGAAGAGGGAGTCAAGCTTTTCTCCAAAGAAACCTGAAGGCAGGACAAGAAGCAACGGATGGAAACTAACCAAGGAGAGAAGCAACCTGGAACTAAGGAGAAACTTCCTGACAGTGAGAACAATTAACCAGTGGAACAACCTGCCTCCAGAAGCTGTGAATGCTCCAACACTGATGGTTTTGAAGAAGAGACTGGACAGCCATTTGCCTGAAATGGTATAGGGTTTCCTGCCTGAGCAGGGGGTTGGACTAGATGACCTCCAAGGTCCCTTCCAACTTATATTATTATTATTATTATTATTATTATTATTATTATTATTATTATTATTATTATTATTATTATTATTATTATTATTATTATTATTGATCAGCAGGATGTTCCCTCGCTCCTCTAGACTTTCTCACCGGAAGCTGTGGACAGAGGACACATCGTCCTCGACTTATGACCACAGTTAAGCCAAAAAATTCTGTTGCTCAGCCGAACCGTTGTTAAATGAGTTTTATCCCATTTTAGGACCGTTCTTGCCACCGCTGTTAAGTGAATGGCTGCAGCTGTTAAGTTCGCAACATAGTCGTATAACCATTTGTTACACATTTGTTATCCCCATTTGTTCAACACCTCCTCCTCCACCACCAACACCTGAGGAACCCCCGGCTCAGTAGTGGTTGTAAATGGAGGAGGTCAATCAAAATAGAACTGGAAGGGACCTTGGAGGTCTTCTAGTCCAGCCTCCTGCTCAAGCAGGAGTCCTTATACCATCTCAGACAAGTGGCTATCCAAATTCTTCTTAAAAACCTCCAGTGATGAAGCACCCACAACTTCTAGTGGCAAGCTGTTCCACTGGTTGATTGTTCTCAGTGTCAGGAAATTTATCCTTAGTTCTAGGTTGCTTCTCTCCTTGGATAGAACAGAACAGAACAGAATAGAATAGAAAATATGGAATGGAATAGAGTAGAGTAGAGTAGAGTAGAGTAGAGTAGAGTAGAGTAGAGTAGAATAGAGTAGAATAGAAATAGAAATAGAATAGAATAATAGAATAATAGAATAGAATAGAATAGAATAGAATAGAATAGAATAGAATAGAATAGAATAGGAATAGGAATAGGAATAGGAATAGGAATAGGAATAGAAATAGAAATAGAATAGAACTGGAAGGGACCCCGGAGGTCTTCTAGTCCAGCCCCCTGCTTGAGCAGGAGTCCTTATACCGCTTCAGACAAGTAGCTGTCCAGTCTCTTCTTGAAAACCTCCAGTGACGGAGCACCCACAACTTCTGGAGGCAGCTTCTGTTCCACTGGACTATCTGTATGCTTGTGTGAACCCTGTAACTCGCCTGTAAACTTGGTTTTTCAGCTGCAAGTCCGTTCAGGGCAGACTGAGCTCCTGGCTTTTCCTTCTGTCTTTTGAAGGATTCTGCGAAGCTGGTGCCCTGGGGGGGGTGTTCCGTGTGTCTCTCTCTCTCTCTCTTCCCCCCCCCCAGCCTTGTCCTTTCACCCCTGTGGCAAATGACTTTCCCCAGCCGTTGTGACTTTGTCCACCCATCCCCCAAATGGCTGGCTAGGGCCCTGTCCTGGCAAGCAGAGGCTCCAGATGTTACATTTTGCTGGCTTGTGACTCAGCGTTCGTTTGCCTTGCCTGACTTGCTATCTCCTTTTTGCTGCATGGAATTTGAGGTTTCGTTTTTTCCCCCTTCCCTTCCCATCTTCTATTTGTTTTTACAATAGGAAAGGAAGGAAGAATGTTGCCTGCCCAATTTCCTTTGATAAAATGCTGGATTCCTTCACGCTCTGGAAGGGGCCAGGAACGATTTAAGGAACGACAATAACCTCATCAACGTCTTAATTGCCCTCAATATGCTTTTAAAATAAACCTTTTTCTTTTAAGGAAGATATTTGACGTTTTCAGTGGGTCGTTTAGTGACTTTGACAAGTATAATTCTGCCTGAGAAGGAAAATGTTGCATTCCTCTCGCCTCCCCTAGTAACAGGGCCGTTCGTGAAAGCTGCCCAACTTAGCTTTTCTTATAATATGCATTTTTATTTACAGCCCAAAGGACCCCAAAATTAGTCTTTTATCTGTGAATTAAAATCAGATCTTCACTTAGTTAAGGCACCAGGCTAGAAAGCAGGAGACGGCGAGTTCTAGTCCTGCCTTAGGCATGAAAGCCAGCTGTGTTACTTTGGGCCAATCACTAGGAGGCTGGGAGTTCTAGTCCCACCTTAGCCATGAAAGGCGGTTGGGTCACTTTGAACCTATCACTAGGAGGCTGGGAGTTCTAGTCCTGCCTTAGCCATAAAAGGTGGCTGGGTGAATTTGGGCCAATCACTAGGAGGCTGGGAGTTCTAGTCCCACCTTAGCCGTGAAAGGCAGCTGGGTTACTTTGGGCCAATCACCAGGAGGCTGGGAGTTCTAGTCCTGCCCTAGCCGTGAAAGGCAGCCAGTTGTGAGTTAAGCCACACACATCCTGGGTGTTTACCGAAGCAAGGACACCTCTTTGCTACGTCTGTTCTTCGTTGTCTGGCCATGGAAATGAAACTTTTCCTACAGCCACACAGAGGTTGGATGTTTGCTGTCCAGCAAGGACAGTTAATCTTCCACTTACGACCATTCATTTAGGGACCGTTCGAAGTTACGATGTCACTGAGAAAATGACTTACGACCATTTTTCACAGGTGATCCAAATTCAGAGGCTTGGCAACTGGCATGTACTTATGACAGTTGCAGTGTCCCGGACCTTCCGACAAGCAAAGTCAGTGGGGAAAGCCAGATTCACTTCACAGCCGTGTTTAACAACTTAAGTCAAGGACTATCTGTATGGGCTTTTCTCTGCGGCCTTCCCAGTGTGACGGCTCTATCAGATTTTGAGCTTAGAGCAGGATCCAGAGATTTCCTATTGGGATCCCCGGGGGATGCTTGCTAATCTTTCCCTGGATTCCTGGATTCTTTCCAAGTGCTCCCTTAAGAGTGGTCCACTTGACCACCACCCTGTTATAAAAAAGATGTTGAGACTCTTGAAAGAGTGCAGAGAAGAGCAATAAAGATGATCAGGGGACTGGAGGCTAAAACATGTACAGTAAAGCAAGGGTCTTCAAACGTGTCCCTTTCATGACTTGTGAACTTCAACTCCCAGAATTCCTCAGCCAGGCACGTGTGCCTGGCTGAGGAATTCTGGGAGTTGAAGTCCACAAGTCATAAAAGGGCCACGTTTGAAGACCCCTGCAGTAAAGAAAGGTTGCAGGAATTGGGCAGGTCTAGTCTAATGCAAAGAGGGGTTAGGGGTGACATGATAGCAGCCTCCCAATATTTGAGGGGCTGCCCCAAAGAGGAGGAAGGAGTCAATTTATTCTCCAAAGCCCCTGAAAGCAGGACAAGAAACGAAGGATGGAAGCTAATCAAGGAGAGAAGCAACCTGGAACTGAGGACAGATTTCCTGACAGTGAGGACAATTAAGCAGTGGAAGAGAAGTCGCCTCCAGAGGTTGCGGGCGCTCCATCGCCGGAGCTTTTTTTTTTTTTAAAGAAGAGACTGGACGCTCACTTGTCTGAAATATTACAGGGTTGAGCAGGGGGTGGACTAGAAGACCTCCGAGGTCTCTCCCGACTCTGTTATTCTATTACCTCCACGTCCTACAGCCTTGCAGGCCCAGAACACAGAAGCCTAGTGTGGTCCTTCAAGACAGCCTCTCACGCAATTCCTTTTTTATCAGCTGGGAAATACCTCCAGAAGCACCGGGACACCCAGTTTCCCCCCCCCCACCCGTCCTCCTTCCCCTCCTCCGTACCCACCCCGCCACTCTGTCTCCAGCATTTGAAAGATAATATTCTTTGCTTCATTAGTTTTCCAAATGTAACAAGCCCTCCTCTCTTTCTCTCTCTCTCTCTCTCTCTCTCTCTCTCTCACACACACACACACACACACACACACACACACACACACCGTCATTGGTGGGGATGGGCGGCCGTCGACCTGTAGCTGGTTAGCTTGCAAGCCTCTTCGTGCAGCGGTGCGTATGCGGGGTCCGTGCACAGAGGCCTATTTGGTTTTGATTAGTTGTTTTGCTGGCGAGCAATTTTGTGGAAGCTGAGCTGTGCAGGGCGGGCTTCCCTCCTCCTCCTCCTCCTCCTCCTCCTCCCCCCTTTGGTCTTCTGGCAGTCCCAGACTCCAGATGTTCGGAGTGCTGGTTGGGAAGTCCTACTGGCGCCAGTCGGGGCAGAGGGCAGGAGAAAGGCACGCGAGTTGGAACCAAAAGCACTCAGTCACTGCAGGATTTGGCACATCCCCAGCTCTCTGCTGGCACATTCCCCAGCATACTCCTAGCCATCTGTTCCAAAAAAACACTTTCAGGACCTCATCATCACTCAATATGCAACACGGAGAGCAGCTGCTAGAGGAGGAGAAGGAACAGGAGGAGGAGGAGGAGGAAGGGGGAGGGTGGGGGGGTGCAGAATCCTGCAAAAGGACTCTTTGTGAGCGAGGAAGCCGGGAGAGTCATAAATAACAGCAGAAGAGTTGCTATAAAAGCTCCAATTTGTTTCTGGTTTTTAATTGTCCTTCCCCTTCGCAGCAGACACCTTTGGGGGAAAGAAATGATAATAAGAAGTTCATGGTAAGACCACACCTGGATGGAAGACTGCATCCAGTTTTGGTCAAAAAAGAGAAAGAAAGAAAGAAAGAAAGAAAGAAAGAAAGAAAGAAAGAAAGAAAGAAAGAAAGAAAGAAAGAAAGAAAGAAAGAAAGAAAGAAAGAAAGAAAGAAGAAAAAAGAAAGAGAAAAAGAAAAAGAAAGAAAGAAAGAAAGAAAGAAAGAAAGAAAGAAAGAAAGAAAGAAAGAAAGAAAGAAAAAGAAAGGGAAAGGAAAGAAAGGAAGAAAGGAAGGAAGGAAGGAAGGGAGGGAGGGAAAGGAAAGGAAAGAAAGAAAAAGAAAGAAAGAAAGGAAGGAAGGAAGGGAAAGGAAAGAAAAAGAAAGAAAGAAAGAAAGAAAGAAAGAAAGAAAGAAAGAAAGAAAGAAAGAAAGAAAGAAAGAAAGAAAGAAAGAGGAAGGAAGGAAGGAAGGAAGGAAGGAAGGAAGGAAGGAAGGAAGGAAGGAAGGAAGGGAAAGGAAAGGAAAGGAAAGAAAGAAAAAGAAAAAGAAAAAGGAAGAAAGAAAGGGAAAGGAAAGAAAGAAAGAAAGAGAAAGGAAGGAAGGAAGGGAAAGGAAAAGAAAGAAAGAAAGAAAGAAAGAAAAAGAAAGAAAGAAAGAAAGAAAAAGAAAGAAAGAAAGGAAGGAAGGGAAAGGAAAGAAAGAAAGAAAGAAAGAAAGAAAGAAAGAAAGAAAGAAAGAAAGAAAGAAAGAAAGAAAGAAAAAGAGAAAGAAAGAAAGGAAGGAAGGAAGGAAGGAAGGAAGGAAGGAAGTCGAGGCTTTGGAAAAAGTGCAGAGAAGAGCAACTAAGATGATCAAAGACCTGGAGATTGAAACATACGAAGAGCGGTGGCAGGAATTTGGGTTTGGCCAGTCGAGAGAACAGAAGGGGGGGGGGGAGGTGATAGCAGGATTCCAGGATTTGAGGGGCTGCCCCAAAGAAGAGGAGGGGGTCAAATTGTTTCTCCAGAAACAACGGATGGCAACTCATCAAGGAGAGAAGCAACTCAGAATTGAGGAGAAACTTCCTGACAGTGAGGACAATTAATCAGGGGAACAGAAGCTGCCTCCGGAAATTGTGGCTGTTCCGTGTCTGGAGGCTTTTAAGAAGAGCCTGGAATCAGAATCAAGCTGGAAGGGACCTTGGAGGTCTTCTAGTCCATCCCCCTGCTCAAGCAGGAGACCCTACGAGTGAGTATCCAGTCTCTTCTTAAAAACCTCCAGTGATGAAGCACCCACAACCTCTGGCAGCAGAAGCGGTGGATGCTCCAACACTGGAATTTTTAAGGAAGAGACTGGACAACCATTTTTCTGAAATGGTATAGGGTGTCCTGCCTGAGCAGGGGGTTGGACTAGATGACCTCCAAGGTCCCTCCCAACTCTGTTTTTCTATTCTGTTCTATTCTTACTTCAGAACCGGTTGGATGTACTCGTTAAAGGCATTAGGCTGTGAATTCTAATCCTATCCTAGGTGCAAATAGCTAGCTGGGCGACCTTGGGTCAGTCCTCCTAGGAAGGGGGGGGCAACAATTCCCAAAAGTCTTGCCAAACCCCCCCCCCTCCTTGTATAGACTGCTGTGAAGTGGAGGAGGAGGAAAAAAATTCTAGTCCCTCTCAGTATTATTCGAGATTTTTCTCTGGGATGGCCACCCAATTTAACCAAAACTTAACTCGACGGCGAAAGAATTCTTGTTTTTGCTTTCCAGTTTTAAATGTCCCACGGAGATTCTCAATCATCCAGGTCACGGCTGCCCCCAAAGTCTTTTTTTTTTCTTCCAAAAGTCAACTGAACTTTCTTAGGTTTTTTTGTTTTAGTCTTTGAAAAATGTTTCGCTTCTCATCCCAGAAGCTACTTCGCTTCGTCAAGATTTGATTCTTTAAATCAGGGGTCTTCAAACTTGGCCCTTTTAGGACTTGTGGACTTCAACTCCCAGAATTCCTCAGCCAGGCATGATGGCTGAGGAATTCTGGGAGTTGAAGTCCACAAGTCATAAAAGGGCCAAGTTTGAAGACCCCCTACATGCTGGCTGAGGAATTCTGGGAATTGAAGTCCACAAATCATAAAAGGGCCAAGTTTGAAGACCCCTGCTTTAAATCCTTCCATTCCCCTCCTGTCAGTTAGAACCGAAGAAGCTTCTTTGCATGAGAAGCGAAACATTTTCAAAGGAAAAAAAAATAACATCAAGTCCACTTGCTTTTTAAAAATTTTTTTAAATAGGCAAGGGTAGAAGGTTCTATGAACGATGGAGTGGAAATGCTAGGATATATATTCTGGTACTGTCCTTTGATGCTTTAGGGATTGAAACAGGTGCTGAAGCTCAGCAAGAGCTGGTGAAATGAATGCATTTGCTCCTCCCTTTGATTTTAATGTTCCTGACCGTCCCTTGTGCAGCTGGGTGTGAAAAACTAAAACAATAAAAATACAAATCTTGATTTCCCCCCACACACACACTGTTTATTTTAATTTTCCCCGGGACAGCTGAAAAATCCATGCCCTTGGCCATCTCCTGTGACTTCTTTCAGCAAACTCCTTTAAAATGCATGCGTTGACTTCCCCAAAGAAATTAAAACAAGTGGTTTGCATACTCAGATCAGCTCTCTTGGGGTGGAATGTCTCACAAATGTAGGATTTTTAAGACATATTTTTTTCCCTAGCAGAGGCATTTCTTTTGCAGGGTTGGTTTGTTGGTTTTTTTTTTCCTTCTAGCATAGAATAACAGAGTTGGAAGGGACCTTGGAGGTCTTCTAGTCTAACCCCCTGCTCAAGCAGGAGATCTTTACAGAATCGTAGAATCACAGGGTGGGAAGGGACCTTGGAGGTCTTCTAGTCCATCCCCCTGCTTCTACATCTGTGGTACACTGAGGATGTGTTTGTGAGTACACAGGTATGTGGATAATAAGATTGTTTCCATAGTCAGGTTATTTTCCACAGTTGTGGTACCAGTGGCAACTCTGCTGCGTTCACACAAAAGTACAAGGAGATAAAGACCTGACAGGTGGACGGGTACAAAGGATGGGGGTGGGGTGGGGAGAAACCTCTAGGGCAGGGGTCGGCAACCTCGGCTCTTTTATGACTCGTGGACTTCAACTCCCAGAATTCCTGAGCCAGCATAGCTGGCTCAGGAATTCTGGGAGTTGAAGTCCACGAGTCATAAAAGAGCCGAGGTTGCCTACCCCTGCCCTAGGCCTAGACCACTTTATGACTCGTGGACTTCAACTCCCAGAATCCCTGAGCCAGCCACGCTGAGGGGAAAGGGAAAGGTTTCCAAGCTGAGCCATGCTGGCTGAGGAATTCTGGGAGTTGAAGTCCACGAGTCATAAAAGAGCCGAGGTTGCCGACCCCTGCTCTAGGGAGATGAAAAAGTCTCAGATATCTTTCATATGATGAAAACTCCTCCCCTTTTCTCTGTCCATCAAAGCACGTCAAAAAAAAACCCCTTCCATGGGACAGTTGTGGTGGCCGTAATGACTTTATTTGACCAGCCCATCCTTGGAACCTTCAGCTACAAGACTCGACCTTTCTCAGGAAGAAACTTGAGTTTCTGAAGGAAGTCTATTCCTTTGGCCCCATTTGATTTACGCCTTTAATCAAAAGCCCCAATTCCATCGTTCTAGCTACTTTCTTCGTGGTCTGCCTTCCAAGCTGAACGACACGGGTCTCCTTACTTTATTGTGAAGAAAATCAAGAAATGTGTATTTTTAGTCCTCCGTTATGTGCCACGCCTAATGTGCTAAACTTTCCAAGTCCTTGACTTACAGCCGCAATTGAGCCCAAATTTTATGTCGCTAAGCAAGGCAGTTGTTAAATGGGTTTTGCCCCATTTTACCATCTTTTTTGCCCCGGGTTGTTAAGCGAATCACTGCAGGAGGTAAGTTAGCAACCTGGTTGTTCCGTGAATCCGGCTCTCCCCCACTGACTTTGTTTGTCAGAAGGTCGCAGAAGGGGGGTCACGTGACCCCAGGATATTGGTGACCGTCATAAATAGGAGTCAGTTGCCAAGCGGCTGAATTTTTATCACGTGACCCTGGGGATGCTGCAACGGTCGTTAAGTGTGAAAAACGGTCATAAGTCACTTTTTTCAGTGCCACTGTAACTCTGAATGGTCACTAAATAAAAGGTTGTAAGGCAAGGACTATTTGTACCTCAGACTTCTGTTATTCCAGAGAATCGCCTCATCTTCTGTCCAAGACAAGCTCAGTCCTCCATCCCATTAACCTGCCTTGGTCATGTATGTAGACACATGATAGATAGATAGATAGACATAGATAGATAGATAGATAGATAGATAGATAGATAGATAGATAGATAGATAGATAGATAGATAGATAGATAGATAGACATGATAGATAGATAGACATGATAGATAGATAGACATGATAGATAGATAGATAGATAGACATGATAGATAGATAGATAGATAGATAGATAGATAGATAGATAGATAGATAGACAGACATGATAGATAGATAGATAGATAGACATGATAGATAGACATGATAGATAGATAGACATGATAGATAGATAGATAGATAGATAGACATGATAGATAGATAGATAGATAGATAGATAGATAGATAGATAGATAGATAGATAGATAGATAGATAGATAGATAGATAGATAGACATGATAGATAGATAGATAGATAGATAGACATGATAGATAGACATGATAGATAGATAGACATGATAGATAGATAGATAGATAGACATGATAGATAGATAGATAGATAGATAGATAGATAGATAGATAGATAGATAGATAGATAGACATGATAGATAGATAGACATGATAGATAGATAGACATGATAGATAGATAGATAGATAGACATGATAGATAGATAGATAGATAGATAGATAGATAGATAGATAGATAGACAGACAGACATGATAGATAGACATGATAGATAGATAGACATGATAGATAGATAGATAGATAGATAGATAGATAGATAGACATGATAGATAGATAGATAGATAGATAGACATGATAGATAGACATGATAGATAGATAGACATGATAGATAGATAGACATGATAGATAGATAGATAGATAGATAGATAGACATGATAGATAGATAGATAGATAGATAGATAGATAGATAGATAGATAGACATGATAGATAGATAGATAGATAGATAGACATGATAGATAGACATGATAGATAGACATGATAGATAGATAGACATGATAGATAGATAGATAGATAGATAGATAGACATGATAGATAGATAGATAGATAGATAGATAGATAGATAGATAGACATGATAGATAGACATGATAGATAGATAGACATGATAGATAGATAGATAGATAGATAGACATGATAGATAGACATGATAGATAGATAGACATGATAGATAGATAGATAGATAGATAGATAGATAGATAGACATGATAGATAGATAGATAGATAGATAGATAGATAGATAGATAGATAGATAGATAGATAGACAGACATGATAGATAGACATGATAGATAGATAGACATGATAGATAGATAGATAGATAGATAGACATGATAGATAGATAGATAGATAGATAGATAGATAGATAGATAGATAGATAGATAGATAGATAGATAGACATGATAGATAGATAGATAGATAGATAGATAGATAGATAGATAGATAGATAGATAGATAGATAGATAGACAGACATGATAGATAGACATGATAGATAGATAGACATGATAGATAGATAGACATGATAGATAGATAGATAGATAGATAGATAGACATGATAGATAGATAGATAGATAGATAGATAGATAGATAGATAGATAGATAGACATGATAGACATGATAGATAGATAGATAGATAGATAGATAGATAGATAGATAGACATGATAGATAGACATGATAGATAGACATGATAGATAGACATGATAGATAGATAGATAGACATGATAGATAGATAGATAGATAGATAGATAGATAGATAGATAGATAGATAGATAGACATGATAGATAGATAGATAGATAGATAGATAGATAGATAGATAGATAGATAGATAGATAGATGATAGATAGTTATAGTTATAGTTTATTGGATTTCTATACCGCCCTTCTCCCTAGGGACTCAGGGCGGTTCACAGGGCATATATAAATAGGTATACAAAAATTAAAAGAAAATTAAACCATGCCCAATTAAAATATAACCATAATGAAATAATAAAACCAATTAAAAACCCAAATTCCCCTTCAGGCCAGACCAGCTAACTCAAACAAGTGGGTCTTCAACCCGCGACGGAAGGATCGGAAGTCCGATGCCATCCGGAGCTCAACCGGCAGTTGGTTCCATAGTGCCGGGGCACCCACAGAGAAGGCCCTCCCCCTGGGGGCCACCAGTCGACATTCCTTGACTGGAGGCACCCTGAGGAGGCCCTCTCTGTGGGCACGCACAGGGCGGAGGGGAGTTGACGCCGGCAGCAGGTGGTCCTCGAGGTATCCCGGACCCATGCCATGTAAAGACTTAAAGATCATAACCAAGACCTTGAACCTCACCCGGAAGACAACTGGTAACCAATGCAGCTCGCAGAGCAAAGGTGTAACATGGGAGTACCGGGAAACTCCCAGGACAACTCTCGCGGCCGCATTCTGTACCAGTTGGAGCCTCCGAGTGGTCTTCAAGGGAAGCCCCATGTAGAGAGCATTACAATAGTCTAGGCGAGAGGTCACGAGCGCATGAGTGACCGTACACAAGGCATCCCGGTCCAGATAGGGCCGCAACTGGCGCACCAGGCGAACCTGGGCGAAGGCCCCCCTAGTCACGGCTACTATATGGTCTTCTAGGGTAAGTCGTGAATCTAGGAGGACTCCCAAGTTGCGAGCCCTGTCCACGGGGGGTAAAACTCACCCCCCCATAGAAAGTGATGGAACGTTTTGAATGTCCCGGGATGCCGGAATGTACAGCCACTCAGTCTTGTCAGGGTTGAGTTGAAGTCTGTTCCTCCCCATCCAGACCCAAACCGCCTCCAGGCAACGGGACATCACAGCGAGGGCATCACTGGGGTGGTTTGGGGTCGAAATGAAAAGTTGGGTATCATCAGCATATTGATGATACCCAACTCCAAAACCACGAATGATCTCACCCAGCGGTTTCATGTAGATGTTGAACAGGAGAGGCGAGAGAACCGACCCCTGAGGAACTCCACAAACGAGAGACCTAGGGGCCGATCTCTGCCCCCCTGCCAACACCGACTGCGAGCGTCCCAGGAGATAGGAGGAGAACCACTGAAGAACCGTGCCTCCCACTCCTAATCCCCTGAGACGCCGCAGCAAGATACCATGGTCGATGGTATCGAAAGCCGCCGAGAGGTCTAATAGGACTAGGACAGAGGAATATCCCCTATCCCGAGCCCTCCAGAGATCATTCACCAGAGCGACCAATGCCGTCTCCGTGCTGTACCCGGTCCTGAAACCCGATTGGTAAGGGTCCAGATAATCCGCTTCCTCCAGGACCAGAGGGAGCTGATGCGCCACCACACTCTCAACAACCTTCGCAAGAAAGCGAAGGTTGTAGACTGGACGAAAGTTGTTCAATACAGCTGGGTCCAAGGCAGGCTTCTTGAGGAGAGGTCTCACCACCGCCTCCTTCAAGACGGTGGGGAAATAACCCTCACTCAAAGAAGCAGATATGACCGCCTGGAGCCAGCCTCGTGTCCTCTTCCTAGCTGCATAAACCAGCCAGGAAGGGCACGGATCCAATAAACATGTGGTGGAGCTCAGCCTCCCCATAATCCTGTCCACTTCATCAGGGGTCACAGAATCAAACTCCTCCCAGATAACATTGACAAGACTGCCCGTGTCCTGATCGCCAGACTCTGCCCAGCTGGAGTCCAAACCGGTCCGAATCCGAGCGATTTTATCTGACAGATGTTGACTAAATTCCTCGGCACGACCCTGCAAGGGATCCTCCCTCACCTCCTGATTAAGAAGGGAGCGAGATAGATAGATAGATAGATAGACATGATAGACATGATAGATAGATATAGATAGATAGATAGATAGATAGATAGATAGATAGATAGATAGATAGACATGATAGATAGATAGATAGATAGATAGATAGATAGATAGATAGATAGATAGATAGATAGATAGATAGATAGATAGATAGATAGATAGATAGATAGATAGATAGATAGATAGATAGATAGAAGCAGTTCAAAGAATAAACTCCAGTTAAGGGTTCCATAGCAGAAGAGGGACTAACCAAAGGTCACTGTAGGAGAGTCCAAGGCAATCTTTGAACCCCAAGAAATGATGGAACCTGGAAAAGGTTAACCAGCTGAGGTTATTGTGATGCCCCTGACCCACAACTGTCCTTGAAAGAGGAGTTGGTGTGGATGGCAGTAATCTGAATGTGGTATATACAGTAGGTTTTCCTCAACTTTCCCAACTTTAGCCATTTTAAGACTTGTGGACTTCAACTCCCAGAATTCCCCAGCCAGCATGCTGGGAGTTGAAGTCCATGTAACTTGAAATGGCCGAGGTTGAGAAACATTGATCTGGAACCCAATTTCTCTTTATTTTACCCTGATTCTTGGATTCTACCCAGTTCAGACATTGTAAGGTCCTAAACAGGGGCAGACCAAATAAAAGGAATTATGATAAATTAATCTTGGCACCCCAATCAACCCAACTCCTGAGGTTCCTTAATTAAGAATTTTATGAAAATGTATTCAGTATTCAGGGGGCAAAGGATATATTAGTGATCTTAAAATATTAGCATTAAGTTGTTCATTTTAGATCATTCAATCAGAACGTCTTGGCGATGTGAAAAAGAGAAGCTTGGAATGCATTTATTGTAAGAACTAAATCAGGGTTTTGTCTCTCTAAAGATAAATGTTTTGACTGTATTATTTCTCCTGACTCTGCATATCTGCACCACAGGAAGATAATTTTCACAGTTAGAGGCAAGGAAATACGTCCCTTGGTATAACCTCGATTAATGCATCTGGCAGTTCAGAATAGATTGTATTTGTATCTGTTGCTGATGCGTAGAAGCTGACATCAAAAAGTTAATTTGTTGGGTCAAGGTTGCATTTAAAAGAAATGTTCTATCAGTCGACATGAGTCTACTACAGTTTTACTTTCTTAAAAGATCTGATACATGTAAGAAGTTAGAACTATTTAAATTAAGCTGGATCATGAAGGTTTGCTAACTAAGGCATAAAGTGCTGTAGCAAGGGTCTGTTGAATCTATCTCAAGGTTGCAAAGATAGCAAAGCGTTTTGGAAGTGCAGAGTAGGCCACCCAGTGCCCCTGTCCTACTATCAATATCTCAATGCCAAGTTCCCCATCCTTTTTTGCCTGATTTATTTACCTAAAAAACAGGCCAGCCCTGCTTAAAAAATGCACCTTAGCTTTGACTAAATATGCTAAGATGTCTAAGATGTAGCGTAGCAAACACGCCGTGTTCCCTTTTGGATCACAAAATGTGAGGCAGGAAAATTGAAGGTAGTTTTCTCACTCCTAAACGTGGTGTCCGTGTTAATAAAGTCCTGGGTTTATTTTCAGCTCGTCTCCTCACCATTTAAGCCATTTCCCATCATCTACAAAACTCTGTTGCTTGGGAGAGAATAGGATAAGGATAAGGATAAGGATAAGGATAAGGATAAGGATAAGAATAGAATAGAATAGAATAGAATAGAATAGAATAGAATAGAATAGAATAGAATAGAATAGAATAGAATAGAATAGAATAGAATAGAATAGAATAGAATAGAATAGAATAGAATAGAATGACAGAGTTGCAAGGGACATTGGAGGTCATGTAGTCCAACCCCTGCTCAGGCAGGCAACCCTATACCATTTCAGACAAATGGCTGTCCAGTCTCTTCTTTAAAACATCCAGTGTTGGAGCACCCACAACTTCTGGAGGCAGGTTGTTCCACTGATTAATTGTTCTCACTGTCAGGAAATTCCTCCTTAGTTCTAAGGTTGCTTCTCTCCTTGGTTAGTTCCCATCCGTTGCTTCTTGTTCTGCCTTCAAGAGTTTTGGGGAACAGGTTGACCCCCCCCTTCTCCGTGACAGCCCCTGAGATATTGGAACACTGCTATCATGTGTTGAAAAAGGCTCCACACTTGCTTAAGTACAGACAGTCCTCAACTTACATTTTGTGACCATTAGAAGTTACAACAGGACTGAAAAAAAGTGCCTTATGACCGTTTTTCATACTTACATCTTGCTAAGTTGCCTGCTTTTCTCAGATAATAATCCTCTAAAGTACGAGTGGTGGTGATGAAAGAAACTGGTTACTCTTTCCTTATGCTATCCTGGTTAGAGTTAACCACAACTTGATGAGCTGAAGTGCGTGTAATCGAGCCCGAAGGAGAAGACTTGCTCCTAAACAATTGGGATTGTTAGTTGTGTCCATCCAACTAGCTTATCTCCAGCTGACATTCCATAGATGCAAAGTTGAGGACCATGGCAACAAGTGTTTCTACTTTTAGTTGACTGCATCATCATGGTGAAGAACGTAATGTTCTTCACAGATCTTATTTATGGAGTGCAGGGACACCATGCCAAAAAAAAAGGCTGTCAAATGACCAGGATTCCACATTCCATTTCTTTGATTCTGTCACCTTTTATTTCAGGAATGACAACCGAAGGGTGAAGAAGAACCAAGCAGATATTTCATCCTATCTTCTCAAACGTTCCCATTGGAGAGAGCAGAAAGCATCTGTCATTTGAAGAACGACTTATGGGAACACTCTTGAGTGTGACCTCCTTTTGGAGAAGATGGAGGCCTGTTCTTTTGTTGTTTTCTTCTTCAGCCAATTTCATGATAGGATCTGCGAGGTATGGAGAAACTTCTCCCGCTGCTCCCTAGGAAAGACCATCCCCTTTGCAATGACATTGCTAGTGCCAAAGAACTGGTTGTGTTTCTGTGTAATCTCAGACCCAGAGATTATGATCTGTACGTTCTGTACATTTCAGTAGCCAGCAATATAAATCAGGGGTCTATTGAGAGGTGGAAGAAGTCGTGGTTGCTTTTGGTGGGCTACACATTCAAAACGTGCAGGTGTTATGTAAAGGAAAGGGGTGGCAAAGCCTGATTAAAGTGATGGCTACGGAGCTGGCCAAGCTTTCTGTAAATAAAACAGCAAAGTTTTCTGTAAATAAATAACAGTGCGACATATTTGAAAACTGGAGCCCTAAAGATCATCAAGAAGCAATCTGCATGCCACGTGTGAAAGACCAGATCCACTTGGGAAAGTCCAATCAAATTGATTTATTGCTAAAAAGTCAATGCACAGGGATTTTTTTTAACCTGCTTGGAGTTAGATCAGGATCAGTGGAATTCAAGGGAGATTGGATTAAGTCCATTTGTGGCTACGTAGAGATTCTAGGCTGATTCCTTTTTTGACTGCACCCCCACGTTCTGCCACTCCTTTTCCTACACTGCGCTGTTGTTACACACGTTTTTCTTTCCTTCACCATTACCAAATTTGGCTTACTTAAAAGAGCCAGCTTTTTACAAGGGGTGATTTCTTTCTTTTTTTCTTTTTTTCTTTAAAAAAAAAGCCATTTAACCTGATCGATTACAATGTACATTATCAAAGAAAAGGACGGTTGAATTGCCAAAGTGTCAATTAGCAGAATATTCCAGAAAGCTTTATAATGTCACGTTTTGAATTTCAGAAATGCTCGCGCCTGTGTAATGCAAAAGCATTTGAACACTATGTTGTATATTTCACTTCAAATTGAAGTTAAAAATGAAAGAAAAAATGTATGGACAAACTCGCTCGGCGTACGCAAGTTTTATAAATAATGCATGTCGTGCGTGAGACATCTGCTTGTAATGAAGAATATAATGCAGTGAGACGGTAAAGTAAGGCGGCCTTTTGAAGACAAGATTGCTGTATTTTAGGCAAAAGGACAAAGCACAATGGCTGTGCACTGCAGCTACATTTAACCTTCTCTTTAACCTTTTAGCATAAAGTATTTGTGCTTCGTTTTCATTAATGAAATTGAGCTGAAGAGAGATTGTTGTCAGATCTTACAAACCTATAACTCTTTTTCCCATTCGGAGCAGCAAAATCTCCCACTCTTGAATTTTAGTCTTAAATACAGGTTGTTCTAGACTTGCAAGGGCACGGAAAAAAAATGTGACTTACAACTGGTTCCTCACACTTAAATCCATCTCAGAGTTTCTACGATGATCAAAATTCAAGTGCCTAGCAACTGGCACGTGTTAACAATGGTTGCAGCTTCCTGCGGGCAGTCCTGTGATCCCCATTTGCAACCTTCCCAGACATCTTCCGATAAGGGGGGGGGGGAAGCTAGATTCGTTTAATGACCATGTGATTCCCTCTTAATGACCGCATGGAATCGCTTAGCAATAGTGGCAAAAACAATGCTCAAAAATTGGGTGCAACCCATGCACCACGGACGGCCTTGCACAGCCGTGGAAAGTCTGGTTTTCAGTCATGACCATAAATTGAGGATTACTGCATTTAATGGTGGGCTGGTAGCTGCTCATTCTGCACTGAAAGGTTTCTACACAACTTCAGTCTTCCAGCTCAGAGGTCCCCAACCTTTTGGGTGCCAGGGACCGGTTCCGTGGAGAGAGGTTTTTCCGCGGACTGGAGAGTGCGTGGTTTAGTGTGCTGCCTGCATCCCGCGGATGGGGCTTTGCTTGTTTGTGCGGACCGGTTGCTGGCGTGCTGTGGCCCGGTACCGGTCCACGGACCAGGGGTTGGGGACCCCTGTTCCAGCTCACATTGGGTTTACATTTAAAAATATATAAATCTTCTTCCTTGGTCCTCGTATCGGCACCCAGAGCAATCCAACATGGAAATGAAGGTGAGACAGACTTTGGATCTGAAATATTTTTAACAGCTGGAAAGGTGATCAACAAACAGGTTAAACCATACAATGAACAGTTGTAGGAACTAGGAATGTCTAGACTAGCAAAGAGAAGGACTACAAGTGACATGATAGCATTCTTCCAATATTTGAGAGGCCGTCAAATAAGGGAGAGGTAAAAGGTAAAGGTTCCCCCGCACATGCGTGCTAGTCGTTTCCAACTCTAGGGGCCGGTGCTCATCTCCGTTTCAAAGCCGAAGAGCCAGCGCTGGACGTCTCCGTGGTCATGTAGCCGGCATGACTAGACACCAAAGGTGCACGGAACTCTGTTACCTTCCCACCGTAGTGGTCCCTATTTTTCTACTTGCATTTTTACATGCTTTCGAACTGCTAGGTTGGCAGAAGCTGGGACGAGTAAGAGGCGCTCACTCTGTTACGCGGCACTTGGGATTCGACCCGCCAAACTGCCGACCTTCTGATCGACAAGCTCAGCGTCCTAACCCACTGAGCCACCGCGTCCCTTTTTAAGGGAGAGGAGGCTCCAGCTATTCTCCAAAGCACCCGAAGGCAGGACAAGAAGTAACGGATGGAAGCTCATCGGAGGAAGATTCAACCTGGAACTAAGGAGACATTTCCTGACAGTGGGAACAATTAACGCGATGGCTTGCCTCCTGGAGTTGTGGGTAGCAGTGGTTGAACTAGCCGTGAGGGACACAGATTTAAGTCCTCCTTCACCCATAGAACGTCCTCAGATGATTTTATGATTGCTCATCTTAATACCTCTTACAGGGCAAGTGCTGCATTATGGAGAAATTGGATAAAGCAGCCTTATGCCCTGCGTATTTTTTCCCTGAACAAAAAGTACAATCTAAGTGTACCCAAAAAACGTAATTTCGCTTTAATTTTCTGTAGAGAGGGAGATTTACACACATTCCCACTAAGTGTTCTTCCCTACGCCAAGCACCCTACCAGAATCTAGGAAAGGCAATACTTATTCTTTCAATATACTTTAAATGGAGTAACTATAACCTAAAATCAATTTATTATGAATTACCAATATACCACAAAGACATATATTCCAACCTTAAATTGGTTTCTATGCACAAAGTGGCCAGTCACAGACTAGATACACAACCCCAATCCATAATCTGGGTTTTAGTTGTAGACTCATTGCAGACTATCTGTACAGGCTTTTCTCTGTGGCAACCCGGAGTTAAGGAGAAACTTCCTAACAGTGAGGATAATTAACCAGTGGAACAGCTTGCCACCAGAAGTTGCAGATACTCCATCCCTGGAGGTTTTTAAGAAAAGACTGGACAGACATTTGTCTGAAATGTTATAGGGTCTCCTGCTTGAACAGGGGGCTGGACTAGAAGACCTCCAAGGTCCCTTCCAGCTCTACTCTAAATACTTTTTATTAAGAATGTGGTGAATCCCTAGAGCATATGGTCAAAGCAAGCACAACACTGAGGTCTATTTGTATCTTAATTTTTGCTTTTCTAGGCAATGTAGTATCCAAACCTATGGGCAACATCTGACTGGATGCATGAATTGACCTCCAAGGTCCCTTCCAACTTTTTATTATTATTATTATTATTATTATTATTATTATTATTATTATTATTATTATTATTATTATTATTATCATCATCATCATCATCATCATCATCATCATCATCATCTAGAAAGAAGGGATAAATTGCTCTCCTTACATTCTGAGGCTGGTGGACAGCTCTGGACTAAATTCTTCCCCCTTTTTTTTATATCCTATTCAATATTTTCAGATGGCATTTCAACGCCATGCATGCTTACAAAATGCAAATGCTCTTCTTCAAAACCTGGCTTGCAAGCTTTTCTGCAGCAATTGCTTTCCCTCTGTAAACCACCGCTACTGGAATCCAATCAAAGTTTTACGGTCCTTCAAATTGAGGTTGGAGCCAGGGAGGAAATACTAAAATACAAGTATATACAACTTCTGTCCGTGAGAGGCAGAGAAATTGCATGAAAATTAGCAGCTCAACAGTGGAATA
The DNA here is from genome assembly GCF_964194415.1 of Vipera berus. Lineage (NCBI taxonomy): Eukaryota > Metazoa > Chordata > Lepidosauria > Squamata > Viperidae > Vipera > Vipera berus. The sequence goes on along the minus strand of NC_138206.1, from coordinate 121,814,514 downwards.
AAAGTTATCTCTGATTCGAAGGTTGGGGTTTCTTATTCCTTGCAAGAAACAATGGCATTGTTATGCGAGAAGATTTTAGGAACTTTAAATAATGTTGAAGGTTTCCTTACCGGCCAAGTATTTAATTAACAACAGATCATAATTTCAAAAGGTTATGCACTCTAAGGAGTTTATGCTAGCAAGAAGGGGGGGGGCGGGAAATCCATGCCTGTTTTCAAATGTTAAGTGTTGCGTTTATGTGTCCTGTTAACATTCTGGAATCACCATGTCAAGTGTTTATCTTTTCGTTTTTAAAATTATATGTATGCCAACATTAGGAAGGAAGTTCCAAATATTTTCAAAGCACAATCCATCAGTAAGTTTCATTGCCCCGTTTCCAGGGATTTCTCCCCCTCCCCACTCAAGCATGAAAGGTCAGGTCCACATGTGAAAGTCCAATTAAACTGATTTATTGCCCAGAATAGGGACGCTGAGCTTGTTGATCAGAAGGTCGGCAGTTTGGCGGGTCGAATCCCACGTAACAGAGTGAGCGCCTGTTACTCGTCCCAGCTTCTGCCAACCTAGCAGTTCGAAAGCATGTAAAAATGCAAGTAGAAAAATAGGGACCGCTACGGTGGGAAGGTAACAGCGTTCCGTGCGCCTTTGGCGTTTAGTCATGCCGGCCACATGACCATGGAGACGTCCTCGGACAAATGCTGGCTCTTCGGCTTTGAAACGGAGATGAGCACCGGCCCCTAGAGTTGGAAACGACTAGCACGCATGTGCGGGGGAACCTTTACCTTTATTGCCCAGAATATATTGCTCAGAAATCTTCTAAACTAATGGTGGGCACCTGCTTGGAGTTAGATCAGAATCAATGGAATTTAAGAGGGGTTCATTTACTGCTGCGTAGGGATTCTAGGTTGCTTCCTCTTTTGACTCCGCCCCTTCTGCCCCCCCAGGTTCTGCCACTGCTTCTCCTACACCCCATTGGTTAAATAATTCCAGTTGGTGGGGGTCTAAAGAATTCAAGGAACAATTTATTGTGCAACACCACAAGCCACCTGGGTGTTTAATAAAAAACATATGATATTTCCAGTTCAGGCATTGAAAAATCAGAATGCTAAGCCGGGGAGTCTTCCGATTAAATCCCACCCTCTCCTGATTTAGCCAGGGGCTGGGGCAAAAACAGCAAGATGGCGGCCCCAACTGTGAGCTTGAAACTCATCCTTTCTCCTTCCAAATGTTCCTGGAACGTTTTAAGTCAGGGGTCTTCAAACTTGGCAACTTTAAGCCTTGTGGACTTCAACTCCCAGAATTCCTCAGCCATTTCCTCCAGATAATGAGGTTCCACAGCTAAGAATGACTTTTCTTAGACCTAAGCCAGGGGTAGGCAATCTTGGCTCTTTTATGAGTCGTGGACTTCAACTCCCAGAATTCCTGAGCCAGCCAAGCTGGCTCAGGAATTCTGGGAGTTGAAGTCAAGAAGTCTTAAAGTTGCCAAGTTTGAAAAGGCCCCTGTTTTTTAAGTGTTCAATGCCCTAGTGTTGAACAGTGAAACCAAATGCTAAAATTCATAACAATCTGGCTGGCTTAAAGAAAAGGGCTGAAGGTTAAAAAAAAAAAAGACACACACACACACACACACACAGAGAGAGAGAGAGAGAGAGAGAGAGAGAGAGAGAGAGAGAGAGAGAGAGAGAGAGAGAGAGAGAGAGAGAGAGATTCAAGGTCCTTCGTTTAGGAAATGTCCTACAGGCAGTCCTTGGCTTATGACCAGAATTGAGCCAAAATTACTGTTGCTAAGTGAGACACTTGTTAAGTGAACATTTGTTCCAGAAAAAATAAAATATAAGAATAACAGAGCTGGAAGGGACCTTGGAGGTCTTCTAGTCCAACCCTCTGCTCAAGCAGGAGACCCTAACCCTGCACCATTCCAGACAAGGGGCTGTCCAATTCCTTCTTGAAAAGCTCCAGTGATGGAGCACCCACAACTTCTGGTGGCCAGCCGTTCCACTGAGCTTCAAGGAGTTAGATGTGCAGTAGGGGTAGCCCTGTTCCAATCATTGACAAGGGTGATATGGAAGAAATTCAAGAGCAGCCAGGACAGATCTGGATAACCATCTGCCCAAAATGTTGTAGAGGTCCTGCACCCAGTTAAAAACCGAGGATTTTAAGAAGAGACTACCAGGGGTAGGCCACCTTGGCTCTTTTATGACTGGTGGACTTCAACTCCCAGAATTCCTGAGCCATGGAGCCATGCTGAGGGGAAAGGGAGAGGTTTCCATGCTGAGCCATGTTGGCTCAGGAATTCTGGGAGTTGAAGTCCACGAGTCATAAAAGAGCCAAGGTTGCCCACCCCTGGACTAAACAGTCACTTATCTGAAATGGTATGGGTTCTCCTGCTTGAGCGGGGGGCTGGACTAGAAGACCTCCACGGTCCCTTCCAGCTCCTATTCTCTTCTAATGTAGGGTTCTGATTTTCTGAAGTCTACCCTTCTCCTTCATTTCATACTGAAGGGTGTGGAAGAATCCGCTTAAGCTGAGGAGCGCACTTCCAACAGGGAGGTAGAGAAAGAAAAACCTAAGAAATTGGGCTTTGCGCTCTCCTGCCTTGGGCAGGGTGTTGGACTAGAACATCTCTTAAGGTCCCTTCCAGCCCTAGGATGCTAGGATTCTATCTTGTATGCATCAAACTCTGTCCAAAATATTAAAGCATCCCCTGCCGTGGTTCTCTTGTTTGCAATTGTTTTTCTCTAACCCAAACCTGCTGGCCCAGATTGTGCCCAAGTGAGTGCTCTTTGGTCTATGAAAGTCCGAGGAGTTTTTCCTTTGTTGTTGTTTTTTCTCCTGCGCATATTTAGGAAGAGAGAGGAAAGGGGAAATATTTTTTGAAGAAACCGTGGGCCCTCCATCACGGAAGGTTTTTGCTTGAGCAGGGGGCTGGACTAGAAGACCTCCAAGGTCCCTTCCAGCTCTATTCTCTTCTATTCCCTATTCTATTCTACTCTACTCTGTTCCGTATTATACTTGATTCGACTCTACTCTATTTCCTACTCTGCTCTGTTCTATTATTCTTCATTTATTCTATTCTATTCTAAAATATTTTAACTTTGCAAATGTTACAATCCAGAAACCTGAAGACCTCGGAGTCAACAACTCAACTGCGCCACCTGGTGTCTGTTTTGCCTTACAGACACCTGGTGTCTGTTACACCTTTGCTCCGCGAGCTGCATTGGTTACCAGATGTCTTCCGGGTGAGATTCAAGGTTCTGGTAATGGTTTTTAAGTCCCTACATGGCATGGGTCCAGAGTACCTCAGGGACCACCTGCTGCCGGCGTCAACTTCCCTCCGCCCTGTGCGCTCCCACAGAGAGGGCCTCCTCAGGGTGCCTCCGGTCAGGGAATGTCGACTGGTGGCCCCCAGGGGGAGGGCCTTCTCTGTGGGCTTTATGGAACCAGCTGCCGGTTGAGCTTTGGACGGCACCGGACCTGCGCTCCTTCCGACGTGGTCTGAAGACCCATTTATTTGAACAAGCTGGCCTGGCCTGATGGGGGAAGTTAGGGTTTTTAATTGGGTTTTTATATTGTTACAGTTTTATCTGGGCAATTATTTAATTCTTTTTTAATTTTTGTATGCTTTATTTATATGTGCCCTGTTCACCGCCCTGAGTCCCTCAGGAGAAGGGCGGTATACAAATTTAATAAATAGAAATACATAAGCGAAGAGAGAACATGAGATAAGAGGAATAGCAGAGTTGGAAGGGACCTTGGACATCTTCTAGTCCAACCCCCCTACTAAGGCTCAAGACTTTACCAAATGGTTGTCCAATCTCTTCTTTAAAACCTCCAGCGATAGAGCACCCACAGCCTCTGGAGGTATTAACTTCTGAAGTATGTAAAGCACGTTTGAGCGATCTGTCTGCTGAGATAATGTTAGTGCGGGGGGGGGGGGGAACGTTTTCATCTGCTCCAAATCTACCTTCTTCTTGAAGAAGCTGAAAGTGCAGGAGGCGGTGATAGCTTCTGCTTCTTAAGAGGTCCTCATCTTACTCAAGCCTCTTCTTCCTACTGTTCCACCAGAATCCTGGAAATACTAGTCTGGGTTTTCTCTCTTCGGGGAGGGAAACGGAACCTTTGACGGTCTTCCTCACTGGAGGATCTCACACTTGGATATGGGCCACCGAGCCATGCCCTGACCCGTAGCCTAAAGCTTAGATGCCAGAAAATGGCAGCTCGGTAGTCCACTGGATGAACTGGCTGGTCACAGGGTTCCAGGCATGAACTGGGGGTGCGACTTCAGCCGTTTGGGGTACCAGACACCCTGACTTTTAGCATAAATAGTGGGGGGAGGAGGAGGAGAAGGGAAGGAGGAGGAGCAGATGAAGATCTTCTTCCAAGGTGATCTATTGAGAGAAGACAAAAATGGATTGTTTTGCCCAGACATGGAAATGGTGCTCTTGAAGAACTGGAAACAAGATGATGATGGTGAAATTCGAGAAGGGAAGGAGGAGGAAGAGGAGGAGATGAAGATCTTCCAGGGTGATCACCATAACTATTGAGAGAAGACAAATGTGGATTGTTTTCCCCAGACATGGAAACGGTGCTCTTGAAGAATTGGAAACAAGATGGTGAAATTCAAGGAGGAGGAATTTTAGAGGAACAGAGCACCTTTCCTGGGAAACCAACCACGTCCACTTCAACCAAGCCAACGTCTGGACTCTGCCACGGTCATTTTCTTTCCCCGAGCCCCAATTTGGGACATCCAAGTTCTCACCTGCCTGGGGTGGGAAAGGAAGACAGGATAGCGCTAACTCAGCATTCACGTGCCAAAGCACCTGCTTTGAGGGGCGAAATAAGAAATAAATGTGGGCACTTTTGAGGTTTGATGGTAGCTCTCCAGCCTTGCCCCGGCCCGGCCCCTGCTCTCTGCCTTTTTCTCAGGAAAGGAACTCTCGTCTGTGGTTATTTTTCTATTTCCTCCTTCATGTCTGTATTGTAGTTAATTCAGTCGACACTTTTTCTTGCTTATTGGTCCTGATAAAAGTTTAAATTTATGTTGTTCTGAAAGGCAGGATGTGTACTGTAGCTCTGACCTAACCTACGCGTTGCTCTTATTTTTCTCCAAGGGGTTGGTCTCTGGGAAGCTGTTTGTTTAAAAAGAAAATCAGGAAAGAATCCTGGTGGAAATGGACTTTCAAAACGTTTTATGCCTACCATTTGTCAGGCCCGAAGCGTTGGGCATTAAGTTGCAGTTCAGAAGATTTTACACTTTAATTAGCTGGTTAGCAAAAAGTTCCTCTATATTTCTTCTGCTCCGTTGGGTGGCCTGCTAGAGTCTCCACCTACAATGTCGCTTTTTTTTCCTTGTACATTAACCCAAATGGATTCAAGGAGGCTTTTGTCCTTGTTCTGATGTGTTTCTGTAGAGACATCGTGGTCTCTTACAAGGAGAGCAATTCTGCCCTTTTGAACAATTTGTATCTTTCTACCAGTACATTGCAGTCATGGCTTTCATCCCACACAACAATATCACACCTCTCCTCATGTACTAGGACTTCTAAGTTCACCCTGTTTGTTCCTCCTATTTTGAGCATCAGGTGCTTATCTGAGACCTTTATAGCCAGTCCTTGTATTTATATATAAAGTTTTATTAAAAATCAAGCTTTCGTTGGCTAACTACCAATGTTGCCAGGATGAAATCATCGGAGTGGGGAGACTGCACTTATATCATCAGCGTTTCTGCGCCCCACTCATAGTGTGTGTCACTGCTCTCTTCGTTTCAACAGGCCACATTCTTTCGAGTCACCTAGCATTCTGCTGTCGGAAGGGGATTATTGTCAGTCCTATTAGCTATAGTCATTGCTTTTGTCATTGCCCGTGTTTTCATGCCAGAGGCTCTAAATAGTTGTTCTTCCTTTTTTTACATTCCGTGGTGGGGGGGGGGGGGTGATTGTGTAATTATGGAGTTCTGGTCTTGGTTTGACAGAGCGCTCTGAGTCCTCACGTTGTCTGCATTTGCGTTGTGCGTGCTGCTCCTCTTCCCAGCTCCTGACAGCTTGATACGCGGGGGGGAGGGGGGAGATCAATATGCCAATTGATCAAGGAGTGGTCAGAGAACCAAGCTTCCTTGAATAACCATCCACCCTTGGTATTATCACAGGCGATCACCTCAGCCCCCGCCAGATTGAAGGTGTGATTGTGTGTGGCCATGTGTGCCCACACCTGTGAGTGTTGTTCTTGTCTTTTAATGGCGAGCTCGTGTTCATGTACCCTGGTCCTCAAGTCATTTTGCAGTCTCCCCACAGCTCTGCCTACAGAGCCACCAAAGCTGTAGCTCAGGGTTCCTCAAACTATGGCACGACCTGTCTTTTTATCTGGCCCGCCTCAACCTCCAGGGCAAGCCGTCCAATCACAAGGGTGGGGGATGGTGGTGAGAGCCCCAGCCAAAGGCAGGACAGCAAGTTGGTGGGAGAAATGATTTTTTCCCAGTTTCTCCCACATGCAAAAGGGCACGCTGACACTTTGGCCACGCCCCCTTCTCCTCCTCTTGCCTATTCGCGTTTTTACCTCAGGGCCAGGCTGAGGGGTTTAGGCCTCACCTGGTGATGATGCCGCTGCTGCTTCTAAGGCAGGTCCCTCGCTAGGCGCTACGGAATGTGATCCCCAGCCTCCTCCAGTGCTGCCACCATATATATAAAAGGAAACGTGCCACTGGCCCTCAACATCATTCCCCCATTGCCGAGGGACCCAGCCCCGCCGGCGGTTGGAGTGGGGCTGCTGGAACAGGTCACCGATTATGGGACTGAGGGGAGCGGGCAAAGTATTTGTGAGGGGTGGCCAGGGTGAGCAAGAAAAAAGGAGAATTTGCTCCTGGAAGTTTATTTCGGGATTGTGTGGAGCTGAGGCGATGAAAGGTCAGGGTAGCCACTGGGAGGGAGGATGTGCTCGGCCTTTGGAGGAGTATCCCGATCCACGAACGGGGATGGTGGTGCCGCGTCCAGGTGAAGCCCTGAGGTAGGCAAAGCTGGAGGTGGTGCTGGTGCTCGTGGTCGAAAGAAACTTCATTGGCCTTTAGGGTCCAGGAAATGGTGGAGGAAGGATAGGGGCATTGGGATGCGTCCCATGGGAAAGAGGAATGAGGTCCTGTCTGGCAGGTTCTTCTGCCCCGAGATGGTCCGGAATGACAATCAAGGAAAATATTTCTGGCTCAGAGTTAAAATGAAAGGTCCTTGGGAGGGGTTGTCTCTGAGGATGGTGGTTTTCTTGCAGACGTTTCAGTACCCAAAGTGGGATAATAAGTGAAGTAATGATGTTACCTAGTTTGGGTCATGAGACATCTGCAAGAAAGCCACAAAGCTCAGAGAGCAGCAAGGACTCCACAACCGCCCTCCTCCTCCACTTCACAAACCCCATTCTCTTCTGGCACTGCTGATGTGACCTAGTTTGGGTCATGAGACATCTGCAAGAAATGCTGAATGGAAATGGCACCCGTGCCCTGCCCCCTGCCTCGCCTCGCCTCACCACGCAGGACGAGCCTCCTGCCCACCATCCCACCTGCCAGAGACCCCCTGGATCTCTCCCAACCGTGCCCGGCCCCAACAGACGTCCCTCCCCATGAGCAAATATATATATATATTCGTAGATTTTCACGGGTACAGGTATGTAGATCTTGGCGTATTCGGGTCTTTTCCCGTGTAAGAGTGAGTGTCTTGGTGACGTTTTGACGAGGTCCCACTCGTCATCTTCAGGGTGGTGTCTTCGGCTTTGTGCTTGTGCGATCAAAGCGTGATCAGAGCTGCCGTCTCTCTATAAATATTGGTGGGGTTGTGTGTGGTGCTGGCTTTGTTGCTGCAAGCGGGTTGGTTGGCTGTGTTGTTACATCCTGATTGGATGATGGCAGTTATTGTTTGCAGCTGAGTTGGTTGTTTTGTAACATCCTGTGTGGCTGAGGTGATGGCTGTGTGCCTATTAGTCTTTTGTGCTGTAACGACTTGAGTGATCGGCTGTTTGGTGACATCCTGAGCTCTAGTGTAGTGATATCCTGAGTTCTGGGCTGCAACATCCTGGGTGGTTGGCTGTGTTGTGACATCCCGAGTCTTCGTATTTTAACCTCTTGAGTTTTGTGATGTGATGTCCTCGGCAGACGGCTGCGGTGTAACATCCTGGGCTCTGGTTTGGCTCCGGGTTTGCGGTCTGGCTTTGTGTTTATGGTGTGTGTCAGTTTGCTTTGTGTGGGGGTCGGGAGGGGTGCAGCAGTTGGAGATGCCGCCGTGGTTTGGCTTCTGGATATTACCCCAAACAAAAACATTCAAGAAGTGCTGTGCATTAAAATGACCTATACAACTCCGGCTGAGGCACAGTCCAAGGAGCAAATGACCCATCTTTGCGAAACATCTGTCAAATATTAAATAAACAATGAACTCCCAAAAGCGATTGTCCCCTTCATACAGCAGCTGCCTCGGTTGGTCTGCCTGGAAAAGGGACACGGCTTTTTTTCAACCGAGGGAAGCTCGCGGGAATGTGCGAACATCCCATCTCTGCTTCCTCCCTTAGCCTGCTTTTTCGCAGAACTGACAGTAGATTCCTCCACTGAGGTCAGTGATGGCGCCTTCTTTGACCAGCTTTTGCAGAAATTGCCTCTCGTGGGTCACGTTGTGCATGATTTGCCTGTTCATATCCGTCATGCAAACGCTGTCATAATAATGCAGAGGTGTCTCGGGTTGACTCAAGTCGTATCCAAAGCCAGCTAAGCTGACTTGGTCACATAAATGTGTAGCTAGAAGCACAGCGACCATTCCAGTCGTGGCTACGTTCTACAGGGGATTAAAAAAAAAGGCATTTATTGCTTTTGCAAGAATGCAGTGTTATTGTGGTACAATTGTTAACCAGACGAATTAAGTGTCGATGGGGACTCTCTGTCATCCGGGTTGCGGTTGTCCCGAAGGCTCTTTTTCAAAAGGCAACTGGACTTTCTTGGTTTTTCCTTGAAGATGCTTCGCTTCTCATCCAAGAAGCTTCTTAGGTTCTGACTGGGGGGTGGAGAATGGAAGGATTGATATTCCTAAACAATCATAGGATCGTTGGCACTCCCTCTGAGAGTTGTTGATGCCATTCTCCACTGTTCGGTCAGAACTAAAGAAGCTTCTTGGATGAGAAGTGAGACGTCTTCAAGGAAAAACAAAGTCAGCCCCATTGCCTTTTGAAAAAGCGCCTTTGGGACAAATTGATTAAGATATAATTCACTGTAAGCAGTTTCTTTTAAAAAAGGCTGGACTTTTTTAGTTTGAAAGTAAAACGGAAGGGGGATTCAGGTTGGACCTTTGATTGGGCCAGCCTCTGTGGAAAAGCTTTCCCACACACACAGTTAATGCTATTTCTCCTGAAATTTGGGCTGGACTAGAAGACCTCCATGGTTCCTTCCTATTATTCCATGTTCTATGAAAAGAGTATTCTACCATTAAATGGCAAAAAAGGAGGCGAAGAGATTTGTGGGGGGGAACTAGCAAAAACTGGAAATGCAATCTGAATGTGACACCCATTCGAGTGCACTTCCCCCCCCAGAATAACAATACTCAGCATATTTTTTAATGATCTTAATATAATATACAGCTTGGTCCCATGACAAGAAGGAACTGAAACTGGAAGAAAACACAGCATATTTATGGAGAAAAGTGTCATCCAGAGAGAACTTAAATATCCTGGAACAGATTTCAATCTCTACTGTACTTTTAGCTTAAAAACCTCTTTTCCCACCTTCGGAGCAGAGGGAGAAACAAAAGCAAAATTCTAAATGGTTGACAATATTAGCATTTCACGTAGCAGTCATGCGCAGCTCAGAGGCCTGTCGTTTTTTATGTTAATATAGGGCAGGGGTAGGGAACCTTGGCCCCTTCATGACTTGTGGACTTCAACTCCCAGAATTCCTGAGCCAGGATGGAGGAAACGTTGGCCCCTTCATGACTTGTGGACTTCAACTCCCAGAATTCCTGAGCCACCATGGCTCAGCTTGGAAACCTCTCCCTTTCCCCTCAGCATGGCTGGCTCAGGAATTCTGGGAGTTGAAGTCCACGAGTCATAAAAGAGCCAAGGTGGCCTACCTCTGGTATAGGGAGTCCTAGAGTTACGATCACAGCTGAGCCCAATAGTTCTGTTGCTAAGTGGGACAATTAAATGAGCGTTACCCCATTTAACGACCTTTCTTGCCACCGTTCTTAAGTGGAACACTGCAGTTTTTAAGCTAGTCACACGGTTCTTAAGTGGATCTGGCTTCCCCATGGACTTTGCTCGTCAGAAATGTCGCCAAAGGGGGAGAACCACGTGACCCCGCAACCGTCACAAGTACATGTCAGTTGCCAAGCATCTGAATTTCTGATCATGTGACTGCGGAGATGCTGCAATGGTTGCAAGTGTGAAAATGGTCATAAGTTGCTTTTTTCAGGGAGGGCCCTTGTAACTTTGAACAGGCATTAAATGTACTGTTGTAAGTCAAGGATTGCCTATATTTTACTCTTGAGGCCCAGATAAAAGCAGAGAGAAATGTGACACATTTTCCTTCTTTCGCAAAGGGTACGCTACCTGATCCCCAAAAAAGAGTTTCTCTTGAGGTTCGGGGTACTGCAGAATATCCAACGCTGTCTCCTTAACGACGGCTGGGTTCAAAATCCGAAACTTCCTGGGCGCCAAGGGTATTTTCATAGCCACGTTCTTCCAAAAGAAGAGGTGCATCCAGAGCGGCTGAACAACAGCGCACAAAAACATCCAAATTACGACAGGGTTTCAAAACCGCCCTAATGTGAAACAATTACTCCAATGAAGTATTTAATTATGGGGGGGAGGGATAATAATAAGTCTCACTTAGTGACCACTGCTGAGACTAAATTGCTCATCAAAAAACCCCAGGATGGCGATCGTCAGAAGCTGCATCGGTCATAAATGGAGGATTGGTCGCAAAGTTACTTTTCAGCGCTGCCATAATTTGGAGAAGTCACTAAGCTGGGGAGTCGTTAAGCGAGGTTTACTTGTAATCCCTCCTTTCCCAGGGGTTACTAGGTCTTCCAAAATGTAAGGCCACAGCGAAATTTTCAAAATGGCTGAATTTGGTATCTCCAGCCAGAGATGGGAAGAAGGCCTAACTATCTAACTAACCTAACTAACCTAACAAATGAACTAACCTAACTAAATTGACTAACCGAATTAAACTAAATAAACCAACTAATGAATTAACCTAACTAACCTAATTAACTAATCTAACTAAACCAATGAATTAACCTAATTAAACTAATGAACTAACCTAACTAAACTAATGAACTAATGAACTAACCTAATTAACTAATCTAACTAAACCAATTAATGAACTAACAACTAAACTAAACTAACTAAACCAATTAATGAATTAACCTAATTAAACTAATGAGCTAACCTAACTAAACTAACCAAACAAAACTAAATTGACTATTCTAACTGAACTAAACTGAACCAACTAATGAACTAACCTAACTAACCTAATTAACTAATTACCTAGCCTAATTAACTAACTAACCTAACTAAACCAATTAATGAACTAACCTAACCTAACTAAACAAACTAACTAAGCCAGACATGTCAAACACAAGGCCCGGGGGCCAGATCCGGCCCGCGAAGTGGTTTCATGTGGCCCGCAAAGCCATCCTGGAAACAGTGAGGGAACGGCCCCCACTGCCTTGGCCCTGGCCCAGAGACCCTCCTTCTGCCAGAGACCCTCAGATCTGTCCCACTCCTGCCCAGGCCCCCCTAGGCACCCTTGATGCGAACGATGTAGAGCTGGCCACGCCCACCCAGTAGGCCATACGCACTCTAGCCACGCCCACCCAGTAGGCCACGCCCACCCAGGCCACACCCACCCGGCCCCCTGAGGGCAACCGCCATGTTGATGCGGCCCTCAATGAAATTGAGTTTGACACCCCTGAACTAAACTAATTGACCTAACTACCGTAACTTAAACTAAACTTACTAACGGGAGCACGTGAGACAAATTAAAATGAGATGGTGGTTTAAGGCATCCTTCCATTCTCACCCATTCCACAGAGGAGGCAATGAATTAAGGAATTTGTTGGGCATTTTTAAACAAGGAAAAAAAAGTCATAAAAATCAAATACAACAGGAGAAAAAAATAATAATGTAAAAATTGGGATTGTGTGCCTATGGACGGATATGTAGCCTTAAGGAGAAGTACAAATATTTTTCTAAAACATCTCTATTCAACAGGAACTCAATACATTTCCTATGGTTAGATTTAGTTTCGGATGGATTGAGTTTTAGTCTATTTCTAATTTTTCACTGTATACTCCTTAAGAGTGGCTTAAAGGGTGCCAATACATTTAATGCTCATAGCAATTTATTTAATTTTCACATCAATATAACTTACACAGTAATAATACATTTGGCATATAATAATAAATAATAAACCTTTATTTTCAAAGTACAACATGTGTACATTGAGATTAGCTGAGCCTCCCCCCATGCTCCCTCCCCCCAACACACAGTGACGACAAACCCTCCATCCTACCACACCATGTGAACCCACTAAACCACACACCGGCCTCTCCCAAGTCAATTCTGCGTAAGTTCACAGAGATTATATCCCATTCAAAAGCCTAACAGCCCACGGATAAAAGCTGTTTTTCAGCCTGTTGGTACGGCTGGCTATACTCCTATATCTCCTACCCGATGGTAGGAGAGTAAAGAGATACCGTCCAGGGTGTGAGTCATCCCTGAGAATCTTCCTCACTCTTCCAAGGCAACGAGCCCTGGCGAGGTCATCCAGTGGTGTCAGGGGACAGCCCACAATGTCTTCTGCTGTGCTCACTACCCTCTGTAATACTTTCCTGTCCACGGCTGTCAGACCAGCATACCAGACCACAATACCATACGAGAGGACGCTCTCTATAGTAGACCGGTAAAAGAGGGTCATAAGCCGTTGTTCTACCCTGTTCTTCCGCAAGACCCTAAGAAAGTGAAGCCTCTGTTGGGCCTTTGTAGCCACCTGGGTTGTATTAACTTTCCAGGTCAGATCTTCACAGAGGTAGACTCCCAAAAATTTAAAGGAGGAAACTCTCTCCACACAGCCCTCCCCGATGTAAAGTGGGGCAGGTTCCTCCTCACTTCCACTAAAGCCAAAATCTTTAGGCAATGCTAGCAGTGGGCCAGCTAAAAAAAATATATTAAAAATTGGAAACTGGCTATAGTAAACAATACAATTCCGGTATCTCTTATTACATACAAATGCAATATTTAACACCATTACTTACTAATGTTTCATTTTTCAGCACCGCTTTTATCCATGCAAAATCAGCAGTTTTAAATAATACTATCACTAACAAGCTATTTGGAAAATATTCATCTTGAGATAAAGGGGCTCCTTCAGGATACGTCATTCTTATTGTAGTTTTGTTACCGACATCATTTGTGTACCCCCGAACGGGTGCATCATTTAACCTATAAAACAAAATGTACCATGGAACTGAACATATAACTTTAATGCATGGATCATACAAAAAAAATGCATGGATAACAGAATAACATAGTTGGAAGGGACCTTGGAGGTCATCTAATCCAGCTCCCTGCTCAGACAGGAAACCCTGCAACATTTCAGACATGTGGCTGTCCCGTTTCTTTAAAAACCTCGTGTTGGAGCACCCACAACTTCTGGTGGCAGGTTGTTCCCCTGGTTAACTTCCATGTCAGGAAGTTTCTGCTTAGTTGATCCATGGCAACCATCAAATTAAGATTCACTGTGAAACAGAACATCTTTCATTGAGAGCTGCCCGGAATTTTACATTAGATGGGCGGCGTTATAAATGTTTTAAATGCATTTTAAAAAAGAGATAAAATCAAAGGCTTAGCCAACCAGAAAACAAAAGTTGAACTGTCTTAATTGGAAATATTCCTCGCCACACAGTTTGAACAAAATCCACGTGCTTCAGAAGCTGTGGATGCTGCATCCCTGGAGGTTTTAAGAAGAAACTGGAAAGCCACTTGTCTGGAATGGTATAATCAGGGGTCTTCAAACTTGGCCCTCTTTGGACTTGTGGACTTCAACTCCCAGAATTCCTCAGCCAGCCTCCATTTTGTTTGGTAGATTTAAGACGGGGGTCTTCAAACTTGGCCCTTTTATGACTTGTGGACTTCAACTCCCAGAATACCTGAGCTAGCATGGGGGAAATATGGGCCCTTCATGACTCGTGGACTTCAATTCCCAGAATTCCTGAGCCAGCATGGCTCAGCTTGGAAACCTCTCCCTTTCCCCTAAGCATGGCTGGCTCAGGAATTCTGGGAGTTGAAGTCCACCAGTCATGAAGGAGCCATAGTTCCCCCATGCTGGCTCAGGAATTCTGGGAGTTGAAGTCCACCAGTCATGAAGGAGCTATAATTCCCCATGCTGGCTCAGGAATTCTGGGAGTTGAACTCTATTGCCCTAATTCAGGGGTAGGCAACCTTGGCACTTTTTTGACTCGTGGACTTCAACTCCCAGAATTCCTGAGCCAGCCATGCTGAGGGGAAAGGGAGAGGTTTCCAAGCTGAGCCATCCTGGCTCAGGAATTCTGGGAGTTGAAGTCCACGAGTCGTAAAAGAGCCCAGGTTGCCTACCCCTGGTCTAGTCCCTAGAAGACCTCCAGGGTCCTTTTGGTCTTATTCTGTTAATTGACACCCTTTCCACGCAGGCTAATTTGTGACCTTAGGCCAAAAAATAAAAATAAAAATCCCTACCTTATCACAATATCAAAGTGGTTCAGGGAGGATCCCAGCTTCAATCCTCGCAATACGCTGCTGCTCCCCACAACTACACAACGTTTACACTGCTTAGACTGCAGGTCTGCTGGCAAACCGTCTTCGGGTAGAAGTTGGACCAAGTCCCGAAGTTTCTCCCCCAAATTCCGGAACCCAAACGGAGGCCGGTATTTGAAAAGATCAGGTTCAGATTCGGTATCTTTCGTTACGAAGGGAAGCAGCTCCTCGTTGTATCTGTCCAGAAACAGATGGCTCAACCGGTTCCTTGCAAAAGATGGCCGACACGTGGCTTGCGAAATTTCCTCGGCGTATTTTTGAGCTCTCTAGAACAGCAAAGTGGGCCAGCCGGTTAGGAAACCTTCTTTGTGATTAAGAATGTGCAGTCAACGCAACCTGGTAATGTGGCATGCATGTTTTGCTTTGATGCCTGATCTTGAACGCAATTAACGTAAGTCTTCTCCACACGCCCCGCTCCCAAAAAGCCGTCCGTAAAAATAATGATAAAAAAAATTGTATTCTCCAGAATTACTTGAATTGTCTATTTAAAAAAAGGCAATGTTTTATAAAGCAGTTCCTCTAATTGCAATGTGGAGAGGGCAGGCAATGAAATTTGAGGATATTGCAAAAGACACTAAATAACAGATTAAGTCATTGATCTCTTTTCAGAAAGAGAAATGCTTGCCAAATTAAACAAAAACAACAGAAAAATATTGTGAAATTCAATTTCTTTCTTCCTGGCCTTTTATGCAACAAGAGTCCCTGTTGTTCTGCAGCAAAAGGGACCCAAAAGATGAGGAGGAGGAGGAGGAGGAGGAAGAGAAGAGGAGGAGGAGGCGGAGAATAAGGAGAAGAGGAGGAGGAGGAGGAGGAGAACTGTGGGGTCCCTGGTGCTCTGAACTTGTTTTTTCCTTGCAGACGTATCATGACCCAACTAGGTAACATCATCAGGAGTAGAAGGGAATGGGAATTGCAGGGAGGAGGAAGAAGCGGAGAAGAAGAAAAAGAGGGGAGGAGGAGGTAGAGGAGGAGGAGGAGGAGGAGGAGGAGGAGAAAAAGAAAAAGGAGAAAAAGGAGAAGGACAAGAAACAGTACTATATCTGCTTCATGACCCCTTCCTACAGCACCATCTATGACTGTGGTACCTCTATTTACTGCACGGGGCTGACCTTGGCGTGATCAGGGTCGACCTTAGGAATCCTTCCTGTCCGGCATGTTTTGTCATCGTAAATCGTCTTGACCAGGTAAAGAAAGCAAAGTCCAGTCACAACGATCACGATATGTCTAAAAAGGGTAAACAGAAGAGGAGGCGTTCATGGACTGATCCCGTTCCTACAACCGATGCCCCAGAGTAGGCAATGCACACAACCTACTCGGTCCTGCGTTCAGCCCAGCCCACTCAGTGGGGTGCAATTAAACCACGCAGAGGGCACCATAAATGGGGTAATAAATTATGAACCCAACTTTTAAAAGGTAAAGAAGAGGAGCGCGTCTGAGACCAGATGCTCCGGAAGACCCAAAGGTCAACTCAAGAGGTGGGTCGCTCCTCAGGAGCAGAGTCCCATCCACGCTGCCTGCTTCTGGACGTCCCCACTCGCCCTCGTATCGCCTAGTGGGAGGAGACTTTCAGCATGTCATTTCCCAAATGACCTTGATTAATACTCACTGGCAATCCAAACTGGACCCAAAATTTTTGGTTGCTAAGCAGGGGTTTTGCCCCATTTTACAAACTTTCTTCCCACCGTCGTTAAGCAGATCACTGCGGTTGTTACATCAGCAGCACAGAAATCATAACACAAAAATAAAACAAGGTTGGTGGGCTTTGGTTTCAGAGCACAAGCCTCTAAATGCCCCTCTGGGTAGTAGAAATTAGCCGGAAGGATAAAACAAGAAAAATCTGTGGCTCACATTCCTGCCACAGTCTACTCGTGAGTAGGTCAGTATTGCCTGGAAATCTGACATGCTGACTTGATTCCAAGTGAAAGTACCTAGAAATGTAAAGCTAGTGCACCATATGCCTTAAATCTGGAAACACCAATGACGTTTTAAAATGGAGGGACAGAATAATAACAACAACAACAACAACAACCTTGGAACGGACCTTAGAGGTCATCTCTCTACATGGGGCTGCCCCTGAGGACCACTCGGAGGCTCCAACTGGTGCAGAATGCAGCCGCGCAAGTTGTAATGGGAGTCTCCCGATACTCCCATGTAACACCTCTTCTCCGCGAGCTGCATTGGCTTCCAGTTGCCCTCCGGGTGAGATTCAAGGTGCTGGTGATGACCTATAAAGCCCTACATGGCTTGGGTCCGGGATATCTGAGGGAACACCTGCTGCCAGCATCCACTTCCCATCGTCCTGTGCGCTCCCACAGGGAGGGCCTCCTTAGGGTGCCGCTGGTTAGGGAGTGCCGGCGGGTGATCCCCAGAGGGAGGGCATTTTCTGTGGGCGCGCCTGCCCTTTGGAATAACCTACCTGTGGAACTCCGGACTGCCCCCGATCTGCGTTCATTTCGCCGGGACCTGAAAACCTGGCTTTTCGATCTATCAGGCCTGGACTGAAGGGGTTTTAGCTTTTTAATATTGTTTTAATTGTTGGGCTTTAATTAATTTAATTCATTTTAATTTTATATTATCTTTTTATATTGTCTTTTATATGCTGCCCTGTAAACCGCCCTGAGTCCTTTGGGAATAGGGTGGTATAGAAAACTAATTAAATAAATAAATAAATAAATAAATCTAGTCCAACCCCCTGCTCAGGCAGGATAAGATCTGATTAAAGGAGCCAGTTTAGTCTAGTAGTTAAGGGGCTGGCCTAGGAACCAGGAGGTGGTGAGTTCTAGTCCTGCCTTAGGCATGGTTTGTGCCCGTAGCGCATGGCCGCGTGAGAGCAGACCTCCGCTCCCCACAGCTAATTTCGCCCTGCCAGGGAGACCCTAAATGGGTCTGAAGTCGCCCCGGAGAGGTGACTGCGAAGGAGGGGTGCTTGTTGATCACGAAGCGATGACAATCGCTTCGTTTGATCCGGGGAAAACCCTCCAAACCCAACAGGAGAAAGGCTAGCCGCATGCCAGCATTTAGCCCAAGCTGCTGCAGCTGAAGTCCAAGAGCGCTACCAAGAACAACGGTGAACAGCGTGCTTGGACCTGGTGAGAGTATTTAATCTTCTCTCCCTTATTTTACAACTAGTCCCTGGGAAAGATCCCCAAAGCAAACAACCTCCGAAAGTGAGGGGAGGGGACTACATTCCCATTCCCCCTAGACGGAAGCGGCGAATTAACCTTAAGGAGGAAAGAACATTATTGAAATTAAATTCAAAATACTACAATCTGATCAAACTTAGAAACTAAAAGAAACTGCTAAGATTATATTCTAAAGGATTTTGATTACATAAAAAAGAAAAATAATAAGAACTTTTTGTCTGAAAGAGCTGGAAAATAAATATTGTCAAGTGGACAATGAGAATATAGCACATTAAAGACAATGCCCAGAAACAAAGAAAAAAAAACCCGTCCCCATGAACTCTAATAACCTTTAAGAAGATAGTTGCTAAGGAACAGAAAAGAGATTGCATACTGGGCCGGCTATAAGATTGGAAAGTGTTTGAAGGAAAAGAAATATTTTGATTGTGGTTTAAATTTATGAACTGTTTAAAAACTTTGATCTATGATAAATCATTGAGAAGGGGAGTTACAGGAAGGATTTAAGCTGCCTAAATATACTGAATTAATAGTTGACTCCTGAAAGAAATAATTTTTATAAAACATTGATTTTACTGAAACCTTGTCAACTGAAAATTACAGTGGATTACAAAAAACAAATATAAAAACAATAACTATACAAAATTGGATTGTATAGATTTTGAGTTTTGGTTAGCTTGACAAGGCTAATTACAGAGACTATGGCATTTATGATGAACTACTTGAAAGGGGGAGACAACATGGATATGACATACTCAGCAAAAAATGACAGAAAACCACACTTAATATCTACTCCTGAAAGATTTAGCCTGAAAGATCAAAGACCTTTAGATACACTTCAAGACAAGACAAATACTTTCCAAGACGAAATTTATACAATGCTACGACAGGTACAAACTACAATAGACTTAAACCATGAGGAGATTAAACATAACTTTGATACTATAAGTGAATATACTTATAACTTAAATCTACGATCAAAAAACATCCAAAGGATGATGGTAAAGAATGAACAAAAAATCCAGACAACAGAATGTGAACAAGAAAAAATGATTCAACTTGTGAAGTTACAAATGAAGGGAATTATAACAATACAAACAAGAAAAAACATACAACACTTGGATACCACAATAAATATGGTGAATCAATAAGATGACTCTTACGAAAATAACATAAGCTGATAAGAAAAAAAATGCTACATATGGACGCTACTATTGTTGGTATAATTATAGAAGAAAATGTTTTTATTTAATCATTTAAATATGGAAAATATCAAATATTTGTTGTTGTTGTTAGCTGCGAAGTCGTGTCCGACCCATCGCGACCCCATGGACAACGTTCCTCCAGGCTTTCCTGTCCTCTACCATCTTCTGGAGTCCATTTAGGCTCATGCCTCCTGCTTCAGTGACTCCATCCAGCCACCTCCTTCTCTGTCGTCCCCTTCTTCTATTGCCCTCAACCTTTCCCAGCATTAGGCTCTTCTCCAGTGAGTCCTTCCTTCTCATTAGGTGGCCAAAGTATTTGAGTTTTAGCTTCAGGATCTGGCCTTCTAAAGAGCAGTCAGGTTTGATCTCCTCCAGGACTGACTGGTTTGATCGCCTTGCAGTCCAAGGGACTCGCAGGAGTCTTCTCCAGCTCCATAGTTCAAGGGCCTCGATTCTTTGGCGCTCAGCCTTTCTTATAGTCCAGCTTTCACTGCCATACATTGCAACTGGGAAGACCATAGCCTTGACTATACGGATTTTTGTTGACAGGGTGATATCTCTGCTTTTTACTGTGTGGTCTAGATTTGCCACTGCTTTCCTCCCCAGGAGCATGCATCTTTTAATTTCTTGGCTACAGTCCCCATCTGCAGTGATCTTGGAGCCCAGGAAAATAAAATATGTCACTACCTCCATTTCTTCCCCATCTATTTGCCAGGAATTGAGAGGGCCGGATGCCATGATCTTGGTTTTCTTAATGTTAAGTTTCAATCCAACTTTTGCACTCTCCTTCTTCACCCGCAACAAGAGGCTCTTTAGTTCTTCGCTTTCTGCCATTAGAGTGGTATCATCTGCATATCTTAGGTTGTTGATATTTCTCCCGGGAATCTTAATTCCAACTTTTGATTCATCTAGCCCTGCCTTTCTCATGATGTGCTCTGCATATAAGTTAAATAGGCAGGGCGACAGTATACAGCCTTGCCGGACTCCTTTCCCAATTTTGAACCAATCATTGGTTCCATGTCCAGTTCTCACTATTGCTTCTTGACCCGCATATGTTTCTCAAGAGACAAATAAGATGGTCTGGTATGCCCATCTCTTTAAGAACTTGCCAGAGTTTGTTGTGATCCACACAATCAAAGGCTTTAGCACAGTCAATGAAGCAGAAGTAGATGTTTTTCTGGAACTCCCTAGCTTGCTCCATGATCCAGCATATGTTAGCAATTTGATCTCTAGTTCCTCTGCCTCTTTGAAATCCTGCCTGTACTTCTGGTAGTTCTCGATCCACATACTGCTGGAGTCTAGCTTGTAGGATTTTAAGCATAACTTTACTAGCATGTGAAATGAGTGCAATGGTGTGATAGTTTGAACATTCTTTGGCACTGCCTTCTTTGGAATTGGAATATAAACTGATCTTTTCCAATCCTGTGGCCACTGTTGAGTTTTCCAAATTTGCTGGCAAATTGAGTGTAGCACTTTTACTGCATCGTCTTTTAAGATTTTGAATAGCTCAGCTGGAATACTGTCACCTCTACTAGCTTTGTTGTTGCTCAGCTTTTCTAAGGCCCACTTCACTTCACATTCTAGGATGTCTGGCTCGAGGTCAGTGACCACCTCATTGTAATTATCAGGGATGTTAAGCTCATTCTTGTATAGTTTTTCTGTGTAATTTTGTCACCTCTTCTTAATCTCTTCTGCCTCTGTTAGGTCCCTGCCATTTTGGTCCTTTATCATGCCCATTTTTGCATTAAACGTTCCCTTCATCTCTCCAATTTTCTTGAAAAGATCTCTGGTCCTCCCTATTCTATTGTTTTCTTCTATTTCTTTGCACTGTTCCTTTAAGAAGGCATTCTTATCTCTTCTAGCTATTCTCTGGAATTCTGCATTCAATTGGGCGTATCTTTCTTTTTCTCCCTTGCCTTTCGCTTCCCTCCTTTCCTCAGCTATTTGCAAAGCTTCTTCAGACAGCCATTTTGCTTTCTTGCATTTCTTTTTCTTTGGGATGGTTTTGGTTGCTACCTCTTGTACAATGTTGCGAACCTCCATCCATAGTTCTTCAGGCACTCTGTCTTTCAGATCTAACTCCTTAAATCTATTTGTCACCTCTACTGTATATTCAACAGGGATATGATTTAATTCATACCTGAGTAGCCTAGTGCTTTTCCCTACTTTCTTCAGTTTAAGCCTAAACTTTGCAATGAGAAGCTCATGGTCTGAGCCACAGTCAGCTCCTGGTCTTGTTTTTACTGACTGTATAGAGCTTCTCCATCTTGGCTGCAGAGCACATAGTCAATCTGATTTCTGTGTTGACCGTCTGGTGATGTCCATGGTAGAGCTGTCTCTTGGGATGTTGGAAAAGAGTGTTTGCTATGACCATCATATTCTCTTGACAAAATTCTATCAGCCTGTGCCCTGCTTCATTTTGCACTCCAAGGCCAAACTTGCCTGTTATTCCGGTTATCTTTTGGCTTCCTACTTTAGCATTCCAATCCCTCATGATGACAAGGACATCATTTTTTGGTGTTACTTCTATAAGGTGCTGTAGGGCTTCATAGAACTGGTCAATTTCATCGTCTTCAGCACCGGTGGTTGGGGCATAGACTTGGACTACTGTGATATTGAATGGTTTGCCTTGGATTCGAACTGAGATCATTCTGTCATTTTGAGGATTATATCCCAGTATTGCTTTTCCTACTCTTTTATTGACTATGAAGGCTACTCCATTTCTTCTGAGGGATTCTTGCCCGCAGTAGTATACCTGATGGTCATCTGAATTAAATTCACCCATTCCTGTCCATTTTAGTTCGCTGATACCTAAGATGTCGATGTTTAGTTTTGTCATCTCTTGTTTGACCACGTCCAGCTTTCCTTGATTCATGGATCTTACATTCCAGGTTCCTATGGAGAAAAAATCTTTACAGCATCAGACTTTCCTTTCACCACCAGACATATCCACAGCTGAGCGTCCTTTCGGCTTTGGCCCAGTCGCTTCATTCTTTCTGGCGCTACTAGCACTAGCCCTCTGCTCTTCCCCAGTAGCATACTGGACGCCTTCCGACCTGAGGGGCTCATCTTCCATCTTTTTTCCTTTTGGTACTGTCCATAGGGTTTTCATGGCAAAGATACCGGAGTGGGTTGCCATTTCCTTCTCCAGTGGATCACGTTTTGTCAGAACTCTCTGCTATGACCTGTCCGTCTTGGGCGGCCCTGCACAGCTCATAGCTTCATTGAATTACGCAAGCCCCTTCGCCACGACAAGGCAGTAATCCATGAAGGGGATCAAATATTAGAAATTATATTTGTTTAATCTTGTAAAAGGAGAATACTACTGGGTGAAGAGAAGATCAAGGAATATATCATAAATTGATATATTAATTGTGGAAATATAAAAATTAATTATTATTGTTTATTAACTATTATTAATTGTATATTCTTTTCTAAAAGAATTATGAACCAAGACAACACACTGTACACCAGGCACTAAGGCTGTTATCGTAAAAAAAAAACCAATAAAACTTTTACCAAAAAAAAAAAGAATTTTAGTTATTTAAGTCACTGTCTGCTACAATTCAAGAATAAAGTAAAAAGACTGATATTCTGGTCCTTTCAATGTTTTGGCCCAGTTTTTTAAAAGCAAATCCTCAAAAAGATCAATAGTGATTTTCATCCTCCTGGACAGAGACACTTACTTGAAACGACCTTTCAGATTCCAGGGTAATCTTTTCATCTTCATGTGTAACAAACGCAGAACATGGTCCAAAAAACCAGCAGCTCCTTTCTGGGTGAAATGCCTTTTAATCCTTCAGCATTGCTTGCAAAGAAAAATAGACAAAATGATTTATATTTAGCATCTCCAAACAAAACCCCAGGGCCAGACAGTAAATAACGATGCGACACAAAGGCATTACGGTTAGTTCCCAACTTACAACAATTCATTAATTGTCTGTTCAAAGTTACAGCGGCACTAGAAAAGGGGAGTTATGACCGTTTTTCATAAGCATTCTGGCCAATAATGAAAGACATTATTGGGCAGTTTCGCTTATACAATAACAATAACAATAATAAGTTGGAAGGGACCTTGGAGGTCATCTAGTCCAACCCCCTGCTCAGGCAGGAAACCCTACACCATTTCAGGCAAATGGCTGTCCAGTCTCTTCTTAAAATCTTCCAGGGTTGGAGCATTCACAGCTTCTGGAGGCAAGCAGTTCCACTGGCTGATTATTCTCACTGTCAGGAAGTTTCTCCTTAGTTCCAGGTTGCTTCTCTCCTTGGTTAGTTTCCATCTGTTGCTTCTTGTCCTGCCTTCGGGTGCTTTGGAGAATAGCTTGACTCCCTCTTCTTTGGGGCAGCCCCTGAGATATTGGAAGGCTGCTATCATGTCACCCCTCACTCTTCTCTTCGTTAAACTACACATACCCACTTCCAGCAACCGTTCCCTATATGTTTTAGCCTCCAGCCCCCTAATCATCTTTGTTGCTCTTCTCTGTACCCTTTCTAGAGTCTCGATATCTTTTTTACATCGTGGTGACCAAAACTGGATGCATACAAGCATTTTAGTCCTCATTTTAAGAGATACAATGTGCAAAGCCGGGCTCGAGCAGGAGGGTTGGACTAGAAGACCTCCAAAGCCCCTTCAAACTCTGTTATTCTACTTCCAAGATAATGTGAAATCCAATGTCTTTTTGCCCGTTGTTCTGCAGCAAAAGAGGAGATTGTGAATGGAAGAAACATATTACTAACTTGCTGAGAAACCGCCAAAGGCATTTTTGTTTTCAGACAGAAATACAGAAGTCCTATTCGTACATTTTTTAAAATCTGAAAAGCATTATTATACCGGAATGTCTGGTGAGTTTCAAGTTGTTTTCACCTTCTTCAGAACACAGCAGCACTGAAGCAACTGGGGTTAAACTCTGCCAGACCAGCCATGTTTAAAAATAGCTAGCTAAATTCTTCTCTCAAGAATCATACACGTTCAAATTCACGCCTGTGACTTAAGCCATTTATTTTTGAACTGGTACATTTTTGCATGTTTTTAATCCCACCGTAAGCCAGCTCAGGATCGCCTCGAACTGTGAGATGGGTAGCAAATAAATTCAATCATCATCATCATCATCATCATAAGTTGGAAGGGACCTTGGAGGTCATCTAGTCCAACCCCCTGCTCAGGCAGGAAACCTTATACCATTTCAGGCAAATGGCTGTCCAGTCTCTTCTTAAAAACCTCCAGTGTTGGAGCATTCACCACTTCTGGAGGCAGGTTGTTCCACTGATCGATTGTTCTAACTGCCAGGAAGTTTCTCCTTAGTTCTAGGTTGCTTCTCTCCTTGACTAGTTTCCATCCGTTGCTTCTTGTCCTGCTTTCAGGACATCATCATCCCGTGGCTGGGCCTGGACAGCTACCGGGTGCAGTCCCTATGCCAACAACGATCAAACCTTTTACAAGAATACTGGCAAATTCAGTATTCAATCATCTGATGGAAAACAATTTGTACCCAGCAGAACAAAAAGGAAATTATAAAAAATCAAGAGGAACAAAAGATCAGCTGCTCATTGACAAAATGGTACTTAAAAATGCAAAACGATGAAAAACAAATTTAAATATGGCGTGGATTGATTACAATCATAAAAAATGAAGAGGCTAAATTGCTCTGGGAGTTTAGAATTGAAACAGACAAAAACCTGCTGTGTAACACACCAAACTTAACAACTGTCAATAAGAAAGACAAAAAAGTCTGAACAGTGGACCTGGCAGTATCCAGAGACAGCAGAATAGAACAGAAAAAAAACCTAGAAAAAGGTAATGAAGGGATTTTATTATGCTTAAGGTTGATGATGATGTTGTTAGCTGCAAAGTCATGTCCGACCCATCATGACCCCATGGACAATGTTCCTCCAGGCCTTCCTGTCCTCTACCATCTTCTGGAGTCCATTTAGGCTCACGCCTACTGCTTCAGTGACTCCATCCAGCCACCTCATTCTCTCTCGTCCCCTTCTTCTATTGCCCTCGATCTTTCCCAGCATTAGGCTCTTCTCCAGTGAGTCCTTCCTTCTCATTAGGTGGCCAAAGTATTTGAGTTTTAGCTTCAGGATCTGTCCTTCCAAAGAGCAGTCGGGGTGGATCTCCTCTAGGACTGACCGGTTTGATCGCCTTGCAGTCCGAGGGACTCGCAGGAGTCTCTTCCAACACCAGAGTTCAAAGGCCTCAATCCTTTGGCGCTCAACCAAAGATTGATGTTAGCAATATTGATATTAGTAGTGATACTTTGTAATCATCTTTGTTTATGTGCAAGCAGTTTTGTAGGTGCTTTCTATTGGGAAATTAGTTATATAAAAGCAAACGTTTCATGCTTCTGGTACAGGTAATTGCTTACATGAAAAAAAATCATGGTAAGGGGAGGGGGAAAAAGGAGTTATGGTGGAGCCTGGGTTGCTGTGTATGAGTCATCATCTAGGAATTATTTTTCTGTACCTTTTGGTTCCTAGTACCAAGACCAGATCTCTTTGTTCTGAAGGGGTATAAAAGGTGGAAGGCATCTTTCCTGGTTGTTGCCTTCATCTCTCTACCAGCCGCGAAGAGAGATGTGGCCACCCGACTCATTTTGATCAAAATAAAAGTTGTTTGCTTGCTGAAACCTCGGCTCGGGAGTTTCTTTGCCTCTTTTAAATTCCTGAGTAATGCTGGGGCGATTGTGAGGCTAAGTGGAAAACCATACAGTAACAAAATGCAAAGACCTACTCAGTTCTCAACTTACAACGATTTGCTTAGTGTCAGATTCAAAGTTATAGCAACCCTGACCATTTTTCACACTTAAAACCGTTGCAGCATCCCCCGTGATCAAAATTCAGGCGCTTGGTAACTGACTCACATTTACGACGGTCGCTGCGTCCCGGGAGGGGGGGGGGTCACATGATCCCCTTTTGTGACTTTCCAACAAGCAAAGTCTATGGGGGAAGCCAGATTCCCTTAACGACCGTGTCCCTCGTTTAACGACTGCAATGATTCGCTCAACAAAGATGGCAAGAAAGTGACATGGTGCAAAACTCACTTCACCAATGTTTCGCTTAGAAACAAAATGCTGGGCTCAATTGTGTCGTACGTTGAGGACTACCAATAGAACCGTGGCAAAGGAAAGCCAAGGTAGCATCAATGGTGACAGGAGCCTGGGGTGCAATCCCCAAACATCTGGAGCATGGCTAGAACACCTTCGGCACTGACACATTCGCCATCGGTCAATTGCAAAAGGCGGCTTTATTCAAAACAACTTAAATCCTGCAGCAATCAATATCTGTAACAGCATCAAACATCTGCCTATCCCAGGCCTTTGGGAAGGACTCGATAGGTGGATAAAAATGCGAAATCCAGTCTAAACATCTGGCTGTCCGTGGGACGAATCACAGGCTGCCTCTTTTAAAGTCCCAGCACTTTTTTTGAGCATTGGAAACCCTTTAACTAATGACTGATGCTTGACATTTACATATTCCCGCTGGTCACCGGTAGTTTTTTTTTCCTGTAAGATTTCTGTCAGAATCCATTTATATCATATTCATAAATGTATGTTTAAAACGTTGTTCCTGGATTCTGCCATCTCCGAAGAGAGCAATAAACATAAAAGGTCCTAAGTTCCTTTTTCCCACGATGGGGGGCTGACCAAATGGGGTTAAGGGGGGGTTGAACCGGGAACTCTTTATAAGGTTTTAGCTTGTAGAACAATATTAAGTCCTGTCTTGTATTCCTACAACCAAACATGTCATAGTAAAGATTCCTTTTGGACTAGATTTGGCTCCAAGAGTTTTGTCTTCCTAAGATGTGGTTTGGGGTGGGTCCTGACAATTTCATTTTTATCACACTCCGATCTGATTATGAAGGGTAAATCTCTGCATGTCTATATGGATATTCTCAGTCTTTTTTTTTTTAGCTTTTGTCCTTGTCGTAGAGAACAGGAGTCCAAAAGATGCTTTTTCAGGAGGCAACTGGACTTTCTGCTTTTTCCTTGAAGAGGTTTCCCTTCTCATCCGGGAGGCTTCTTCAGCTCTGACTGGATGGTGGGGAAGGGAAGGATTTACAGCAGTGGCCCAAATTGTGGAAACCTTCTGGGAAAACTGTACAGGAGAAATGCCACCTTTGGTTAAGTTTCCACCCATTTTTCTTCTAATTTCTTTAATAACTGCAGCCCTGTTCACTTAATAATACTATTTTACATCGCTTTCTGGGCAACCGGTCAACTCTTCGCACCATTACTTTAATTTTATTATGTTTTACAAGCTCACTCAATGAAAGAACACAAAAAACCCCAACCAACTGGACAGCAATCACATAACACACTGACATCAATAATTGAATCCTACTGTGATCTGATTGGTTCATTGCCAAAACAAGATGACACCCGATTGGCTTTCTAAACACTCGTGCTCATTGGCTGCAATCGGATGAAGGAAAGCTACCTGATATCAACCTGATATCAAGCTGTGCTTGCTTTTTCTGGTTGTTTGGCTATAACTTTTCATAGGATACAGTACAGATAAATTGAACAAACTACGCTGCGTCGCACTCTTGATTAAATTATCTTTCCATTGATGTATAATTTTATGGTACTACTCCAAAAAAAAGTGGTGTTATTAGCCATCAAACCGCAAAAATACACTTTTTCCCAAAAGGTTTCCACGATTTTGGCCACTACTGTATACTACTCCTTGCAGGCAGCTGGTCATTTGCCTTCTTTTAGAGAGTCATTGAGGTTTATCTGTGTCCTCAGGGTCAACTGGGTAGTGCAAATGGGTGTGGATCCTTCTTGCACCTGCTAAAAGAACTGTGTTGTAGACTGGAGATAGATGATGTCAACAACTCTCTGCAAGGACTATCAATCTTTCCATTCTCCCCACCATCCCCTGTCAGAGCCGAAGAAGCTTCTTGGATGCGAAGCGAAACGTCTTCAAAGAAATACAAGGACAGTCCAGTTGCCTCCTGAAAAAAGCCATTTTGGGACTCCTGCTTTCTACCACACGGACAAAAGCTAAAAAAAATAGTAAAGAAAAAGTAAAACCAGGATAATAACGCTGTCAAACAGGACCAGCAGTGAAGAACAACCTTGGTGACCGTCCCAGGATGGATCCTGCAAGACCAACTGTTTAACAGAAAAAGGGAAGGGCAACCTCAGCATAAAAATATTCCCAAGCATGTTTTTGCATCAGGAGGAAACAGAATAAGGGGTGCAGGAGATATATCACCTGACGTTTGCAACCCGAGCTACTAATCTGCTACTCCCCGGTGGAGGCTTATATTATGCCCCACTTTCTGTCAGCTGTCCTACTGATCATTGTTCCTGGACAGCCAGCAAAATTATCTCCTCCTTCCTCAAGGAAGCAGAATTACATTTTCTAGCACGGAAAGCTGTTTTGCTTGATAAGAGTTTGCCTCCTGCAAGGAACAGAGCTAGTCCCTGACTTACGACAGTCTGTTTAGTGACCGTCTGAAGTTACAACGGCAGTGGGGAAAAATGACCGATGACCGTTTTTCACACTTACGACCGTTGTAGCATCCCGGTGGGTCACGTGATCAAAATTCGGACGCTTGGCAACTGGCATGTACGTACGAGGGTTGCAGCGACCCGGGGTCACGTGATCCCCTTTTGTGGCCTTCTGACCAGCAAAGCCGGATTCACTTCACAGCCGTGTTACTGACTTAACAACTGCAGTGTTTTACTTAACAACTGTGGCAAGGGCAGTCGTAAAATGGGGCAAAACTCATGTAACAAACCTCTCGCTTAATGACAGGAATGTTAGTCTCAGTTGAGGTTGTAAGTTGAGGTCTACTTGTATTAATTGTGGCCCACAAAAGATTTACGCCACATTAAATGGAAAGTTGGTCTGTAGTTAACTGTTCGGCCTAGGTCAAGGGTACGCAATCTTGGCTCTTTTATGACTCTTGGACTTCAGCCAGCTTGGCTAGCTCAGGAATTCTGGGAGTTGAAGTCCACGAGTCATAAAAGAGCCAAGGTTGCCTACCCCTGGCCTAGGTCCAAGAAAAGTCATTCTTAGCTGTGGAACCTCATTGTCTGGAGGAAATGGACGGTTACATACATACATACATACTACAGTACATCTGACAGCCATTTGTCTGGAAGCAGGGGGTTGGACTAGCCGCAGACAATAGATAAGATTCATGTAACCTTGAGATATCAGCTGTGAGAAGCTCAGCTGTGTTCCACATTCAGTGACTATTTTTTTTTGCATTCTCTGATTGTAAAGCTTTTAGTCTAATACACTACTAAGAAAATATGGATGAAGATGAGGAACAGATTCTCTCTATGCTGAAAGCAATTCATCAGACTATTCTTACAGACACTGATGAAATAAGAGGCTACAGAAAAGAACAAGAAGTCAGCCCAGATACACGAACTCAAGCTTTGATTACAACTAAAAATTCAACTACACAGAATATAACAGAAAAAGTGGAACAATTAAATATTATGACAGAAGATTTAACTGATCAACAAACACAGTCAATGGAAAACTCAGAAAAGGGACTGATAATATGGAAAAAGGAAAAGATTTTCTACATAAATCAGAAGGAACCTGAGAATCAAGAATAAGAACAGACTGAAGAGAAGATAAACAGTTCAGGACAACTACGTTGAGATGGGAGATACGATTTGTTAATCCTCTCAAAAAAATGGTGACCAGATGGTTTTTTCTATGTCAATAACAATACAGGGAATTTGTTTCATGACTCAAAAACACAGACATGGAAGACGATTTGGCAAAGAAAGAAAGCTAGAACAAGCCTGAAGAAAATTGGGGGTTTGACTTACTCATGAGAATTAAAATAGAATACACTCAAATAGATAAGATGTGTACTTTGAATATTAGATATTGTTATGAGTTGAGATAAAAAAACTTTGATTATTTAAAAACTTAGAAGTATAAATATTAAGAGTTAAATTTGAACACTGATTTGCTTATAAAGGTCAAATGTAAAGGTAATTAAGATATCTATATATGCTAAAAACCTATCGATGAATGTAACAAATATGTTTTTACTTAGCGGTAATAATAAAAATTATTAGCTTAAATATGAGATAGTAGATATAAAGAGAAAAAGAGAGGAAGTATTAAATGTTGAAATATGAGAAATTTGGGTTACTAAATTTAAGGTATTTGGAAATTACTAGAAAATAAGAATATTATATTGTATTATTAATTAGTTGATGTAGATGGTGAGAATTCAAATAGATAAGCCGTGTATCCCAAACATTAGATGTTGTGATAAACTGTGATAAAAGGAATTGGGGTTATTTAAAATTTGGAAATTATAAATATCAAACGTTAAATTTAAATATTAATGGGACATTTTTAAAAAATGGGAAAAACTAACCAGGACATTGATTGTCTAAAAAGATTGAATGTTAAAACAACAAGTTATGTATAAACTAAAAATTATCAATAAATCTAAGAAAGTTATTTTTTTATTTATTTGATATAATAAGAATTGTATTAATTTAAATACGAGGGAGGAAATACTAAGGGGAAAAAGAGAGGAAACATCAGCGACCAACCAACCCAGCCGCCACGCTGCTTTTCAAACATTTAAGTGTAAAACTAGAAAATCAATAAAACCGTCTTTAAAAAATAAATAAAATGACTACAAAGCCTACCCTCCCCAGCCAACGCATCAACGGAGTCCCGGCATTCTTCCAAAGCGGTGAAAAGAGGCGCAAATCGACCACCCCCCCCCCCAAATTCCCCCAAAACCCGAAGAAGCCCCCTCCCCCGCCCTATTTTGCAATGCTTAGACAAGGCGCGCGCCGGATTTTTGCACGGTGCAAACCCTCCCCCCTTCTCTTTTTTGCAAAAAGCGCCCCCTCCCCAGGATTTCTCTCCCACCCACCCCAATTTTGCAAAACTGACCACGAACCCCGCTGCAAAGCCGCCCCCCACAAGGGAAGCAATCTGTCCCACTGCGCCCCCCCACCCCACCCCAAAAAACAAGCTACCTCCAACCTGGAGGACGCCCAGCATCCGCGAGCGGAGCACACGATGAGTCCCCGGGTTGCGCGCGAGATGCTCCACACCTCGGGACCGGAACGAGCGTGCGGCTCGGCCAATGGGCAGCCAGCAAAGAGAGGGCGGGACCGTCTGGATCACAGACTTAGAAAGGGGTAGAGAAGCCCTCCGTTTCCTCTTCGAAAAGAAAAAAGAGGAGAGAGGGTTTTTGTTGTTGTTGTTGTTATTGTTATTATTGTTGTTGTTGTTATTATTATTATTATTATTATTATTATTATTATTATTATTATTATTATTATTGTTGTTGTTAGCTGCGAAGTCGTGTCCGACCCATCGCGACCCTATGGACAACATTCCTCCAGGCCTTCCTGTCCTCCACCATCTTCTGGAGTCCATTCAAGCTCACGCCCACTGCTTCAGTGACTCCATCCAGCCACCTCATTCTCTGTCGTCCCCTTCTTCTATTGCCCTCGATCTTTCCCAGCATTAGGCTCTTCTCCAGTGAGTCCTTCCTTCTCATTAGGTGGCCAAAGTACTTGAGTTTTAGCTTCAGGATCTGGCCTTCTAAAGAGCAGTCAGGATTGATCTCCTCTAGGACTGACCGGTTTGATCGCCTTGCAGTCCAAGGGACTCGCAGGAGTCTTCTCCAGCACCATAGTTCAAAGGCCTCAATTCTTTGGCGCTCAGCCTTTCTTATGGTCCAACTTTCACTGCCATACATTGCAACTGGGAAGACCATAGCCTTGACTATACGCACTTTTGTTGACAGGGTGATGTCTCTGCTTTTTAGTGTGCTGTCTAGATTTGCCATGGCTTTCCTCCCCAGGAGCAAGCGTCTTTTAATTTCTTGGCTACAGTCCCCATCTGCAGTGATCTTGGAGCCCAGGAAAACAAAATCTGTCACTACCTCCATTTCTTCCCCATCTATTTGCCAGGAATTGAGAGGGCCAGTTGCCATGATCTTGGTTTTCTTAATGTTAAGTTTCAACCCAACTTTTGCACTCTCCTTCTTCACCCGCAACAAGAGGCTCTTTAGTTCTTCTTCACTTTCTGCCATTAGAGTGGTATCATCTGCGTATCTTAGGTTGTTGATATTTCTTCCGGCAATCTTAATTCCAACTTTTGATTCATCTAGCCCTGCCTTTCTCATGATGTGCTCTGCATATAAGTTAAATAGGCAGGGCGACAGTATACAGCCTTGCCGGACTCCTTTCCCAATTTTGAACCAATCAGTGGTTCCGTGTCCAGTTCTCACTGTTGCTTCTTGACCCGCATATAGGTTTCTCAAGAGACAAATAAGATGGTCTGGTACTCCCATCTCTTTAAGAACTTGCCACAGTTTGTTATGATCCACACAATCAAAGGCTTTAGCATAGTCAATGAAGCAGAAGTAGATGTTTTTCTGGAACTCCCTAGCTTTCTCCATGATCCAGCGTATGTTGGCAATTTGATCTCTAGTTCCTCTGCCTCTTCGAAATCCTGCCTGTACTTCTGGTAGTTCTCGATCCACATACTGCTGAAGTCTAGCTTGTAGGATTTTAAGCATGACTTTACTAGCATGAGAAATGAGTGCAATGGTGCGGTAGTTTGAACATTCTTTGGCACTGCCTTTCTTTGGAATTGGAATGTAAACTGATCTTTTCCAATCCTGTGGCCACTGTTGAGTTTTCCAAATTTGCTGGCAAATTGAGTGTAGCACTTTTACTGCACTGTCTTTTAAGATTTTGAATAGCTCAGCTGGAATACTGTCACCTCCACTAGCTTTGTTTTTGCTCAGCTTTTCTAAGGCCCACTTCACCTCACATTCTAGGATGTCTGGCTCGAGGTCAGTGACCACATCATTGTGATTATCTGGGACGTTAAGCTCATTCTTGTATAGTTCTTCTGTGTAATTTTGCCACCTCTTCTTAATCTCTTCTGCCTCTGTTAGGTCCCTGCCATTTTGGTCCTTTATCATGCCCATTTTTGCATTAAACGTTCCCTTCATCTCTCCAATTTTCTTGAAAAGATCTCTGGTCCTCCCTATTCTATTGTTTTCTTCTATTTCTTTGCACTGTTCATTTAAGAAGGCATTCTTATCTCTTCTAGCTATTCTCTGGAATTCTGCATTCAATTGGGCATATCTATGTTTTTCTCCCTTGCCTTTCGCTTCCCTCCTTTCCTCAGCTATTTGCAAAGCTTCCTCAGACAGCCATTTTGCTTTCTTGCATTTCTTTTTCTTTGGGATAGTTTTGGTTGCTACCTGTTGTACAATGTCGCGAACCTCTGTCCATAGTTCTTCAGGCACTCTGTCTATCAGATCTAATTCCTTAAATCTATTTGTCACCTCTACTGTATATTCAACAGGGATATGATTTAATTCATACCTGACTGGCCTAGTGCTTTTCCCTACTTTCTTCAGTTTAAGCCTAAACTTTGCAAGGAGAAGCTCATGGTCTGAGCCACAGTCAGCTCCTGGTCTTGTTTTTACCGACTGTATAGAGCTTCTCCATCTTTGGCTGCAGAGCATATAGTCAATCTGATTTCTGTGTTGACCGTCTGGTGATGTCCATGTGTAGAGCCGTCTCTTGGGTTGTTGGAAAAGAGTGTTTGCTATGACCATCGTATTCTCTTGACAAAATTCTATCAGCCTGTGCCCTGCTTCATTTTGTACTCCAAGGCCAAACTTGCCTGTTATTCCAGTTATCTTTTGGCTTCCTACTTTAGCATTCCAATCCCCCATGATGATAAGGACATCATTTTTTGGTGTTACTTCTATAAGGTGCTGTAGGGCTTCATAGAACCGGTCAATTTCATCCTCTTCAGCACTGGTGGTTGGGGCATAGACTTGGACTACTGTGATATTGAATGGTTTGCCTTGGATTCGAACTGAGATCATTCTGTCATTTTGAGGATTGTATCCCAGTATTGATTTTCCTACTCTTTTATTGACTATGAAGGCTACTCCATTTCTTCTGAGGGATTCTTGCCCGCAGTAGTATACCTGATGGTCATCTGAATTAAATTCACCCATTCCTGTCCATTTTAGTTCGCTGATACCTAAGATGTCGATGTTCAGTCTTGTCATCTCTTGTTTGACCACGTCCAGCTTTCCTTGATTCATGGATCTTACATTCCAGGTTCCTATGGAGAAAAAATCTTTACAGCATCGGACTTTCCTTTCACCACCAGACATATCCACAGCTGAGCGTCCTTTCGGCTTTGGCCCAGTCGCTTCATTCTTTCTGGCGCTACTAGTACTAGCCCTCTGCTCTTCCCCAGTAGCATATTGGACGCCTTCCGACCTGAGGGGCTCATCTTCCAGCGTCATATCGTTTTGCCTTTTGGTACTGTCCATAGGGTTTTCATGGCAAAGATACTGGAGTGGGTTGCCATTTCCTTCTCCAGTGGATCACGTTTTGTCAGAACTCTCAGCTATGACCTGTCCGTCTTGGGTGGCCCTGCACGGCATAGCTCATAGCTTCATTGAATTACGCAAGCCCCTTCGCCACGACAAGGCAGTAATCCATGAAGGGGATTATTATTATTATTATTATTATTATTATTATTATTATTATTATTATTATTATTATTATTATTATTATTATTATTATCATCAAAGCACCTGGCCAAGGTCACAGGGGTAGGCAATCTTGGCTCTTTGATGACTCGTTGGACTTCAACTCCCAGAATTCCTGAGGCAGCATGGGGGAAACTTCGGCCCCTTTTATGACTGGCTGGACTTCAACGCCCAGAATTCCAGAATCAGCGTGGCTGGCTCAGGAATTCTGGGAGTTGAAGTCCACCAGTCATAAAAAGAGCCAAGGTTGCCTAGCCCTGCTCTAAGCAGACATTATAGGACCAGAAGGGAGCCCAGGATTTATGTTACTAAGTGAGAAATTGGTGAAGTAGGTTTTGCCCCGTTTGGTGACCTTTCTTGCCACGGTTGTTAAGTGAATCACTGCAGTTGTTAAACGAGTAGCCCGGTTGTTAAAAGAGAATCTGGCTTCCCCCTTGTTTGGAACTGGCTCAAGATCCAAAACAAAACAAACTCACTTGGAATTCCAGCAACAAAGTTTTATTTCCAAAGAAGCGTTTGCAAAGGCTTGGTGGACTGAAACACACACAGGAGTTCAGCCACACCTTACAGAGCTGTTTGACACATTTTTATATCCTATCCCCCACGCAGATGCCCCCTCCCCTATCGCACTCAACGCCCCTTCCCTAATCATCCGAGAAACTTTCCGGACCGCCTAAAACCACTGTCCTTCCCACGTTCCAGGAAGCCCCTTTGTCCAAATCCCATCTTTCACCATCTGATTTTCTGTTAGCCCAGTTCATCCCCTACAGTTATTTCGATATTTCCTCTGCTTGCAATTTTGGTTAGCTAGTAACTTCTGCTTTTCCCATTTGTGGCCGTCAATACTTAGATGAGACATATATTATTATTTCTGATCTTCAGCTGGCTTCTGCTTCAACCTTTAGACTCATTAGAAATTTCTGAATTAACTGGTTTTTCAATGATTGATGAAAATTTGGTAAAGCAAATTAGAGATCAAGGTCAAGCACATATAAAAAGGATATATCTTGCATTGATAGAAATTGATTCAGAGACGGAACTTGTTAAAGATTGTATGATAAAGTGGGCTCAGAATTTTCAAGAAGTTATTACAATGGATACTTGGAAAAAGATCTGGGTGAGAAATGTAAAATTTACACAGGCCCAAAATTTAAGAGAGAACTTTTACAAAATGTTTTATAGGTGGCACTTAGATCCTAAAAAAGTAGCAAGTATGTATCCGAACTGCCAGCCCAAATGTTGGAGGTGTGGTTGTGAGGATGCAACGTATTTTCATATATGGTGGACTTGTAAAAGGGTTAAAGCTTTTTGGATTAAAATTTGGTGGAATTTGCAAAAAATATTCAAGAAAAGGATAAAGTTTTGTCCGCAACTGTTTTTATTGGGTATTATCACAGATACTACCGTTGTGGACACTAAGTTGATGTTGAATTTAATTACGGCAGTGAGACTTTTAGTAGCGCAATATTGGAAGAAGGAAGAACTGCCGACTATAGAAGAATGGACTTTAAACGTTTTCAACTTGGCGGAAATGGTAAAGATCTCAGCGTATTTGAAAGACCAATCGCAACAGAGATACATTGTGGAGTGGAGAAGATGGATTGATTATATCCAGAATAAATATGGGACTAAAAAGTTTCATTTAGCATTTGAATAAGTAGTGGATATAATGTATAACTAGCTTGTAGTCATTTTATTAAGAGTTAAAGTGCGATAGAGTTTAATATTTTATAGTTATTTGCATATTTTAGATTATGTTTGTTTGTATTTTTATACCCTGTATTTTGCTCTGGGAAGTTGGGGAGGAGGGAGGGGAGGGGTTGGGGAGAGGGGAGGGGGAGGGGGGTTGTATTTAAAAATGTATTGTAAAACTTTTCAATAAAAAAAAGAAATTTCTGAATAATACTTTTATTCCTTTCACCCTTGACTTTGCTGGTCAGGAGGTTGCAAAAAGGGACACCGGGACAATCATAAACGTGAGTCGGTTATCAAGCATCTGAATATAAATCACAAGACCCTGGAGATGCTGCAAGGATTGTAAGTGTGTAAAACGGTCACAAGTCACTTTTTCCAGCGCTGTTGTAACTTCAGTCACTAAATGAACTGTGGTAAGTCAGGGACCCCTTACAAGTCATAAAAGGGCCACGTTTGAAGACTCCTGCCTTATACTATATTAACCTTTCAAATAGGAGTTCTTCTCTTTTAATTATAATCTTTGGCTCCCTCTTGTGTTCCATCTTATCACTTTTTCCCCCAGAAGTCAGAACATAAAACCGTTTTCCCGGTGAGGGAAGCATTCATTCCATTATTTTAAAAATCCCATTTCAAATCCATCGAAACCCACCGCAACCCATTTCCAAGTTTCCAGACCTAACGCTCGCCCACCCACAGCCTGGCTTCCCTAAGCACATCGCAACGGTCCTGCGTCTCTTTCCGGTCACGTCTCCAGTCTTCCATCTTCAAAGGCTTGCCTTTTGAAACTCAAAACACATAAAATGCTCGTTTGTGTGTGTGTGTATTTTACCTGTCCTTTTGAAATAAAGGTGGGGCTTTCCCCCCCCCCCCCAAATTTGCCTATCTCCCAGGAGGGAAAGGAATTGCTGAATCCAGTCTAGAGTCCCTCCAGGACACAGCAAGAAAGCAGCTTTGTTGAAAATGGGTTTTATTTTTCCCCCCATTTTTTATCTTTTAGGACTAGAAAGGCAGCCCAGGGGTTTCTCTCGTATTCTTAGGTTTAGGGGCTAGATGCCAGGTGTGGAGGCCTGAAATAGCAATAGCCCTTAGACTTATATACTGCTTCCCCGCTTTACAGCCCTCTCTAAGTGGTTTACAGAGTCAGCATATATTGCCCCCAACAATCTGGGTCCTCATTTTACCGACCATGGAAGGACAGAATGCCCAGTCAACTTTGAGCCGGTCAGAATCGAACAATTGGCAGGTGGCAGAATTAGCCTGCAATAAGGCATTCTAGCAGGAAGGGAGGGAGGAGAGGGAGGAAGAAGAAAATGAAGGAGGCAGGAAGAAGGCAGGAAGGAAAGACAGAAAGGAAGAGAAGGAAAGAGGCAGGAAGGAGGGAGGGAGGGAGGAAGGAATGGAAGAAGAAAAGGAAGGAGGGAGGGAGGAAAGAAAGGCAAGAGAGCAACAGCACTTAAGAGTTACTGTATATACTAAAAAAAAAGTGTTACTGTATATACCACTTCACCGTGCTTTACAGCCCTAAGCGGTTTACATAGTGATGATGGCCCCCAACTATCTGGGTCCTCATTTTACCGACCTTGGAAGGACAGAAGGCTGAGTCAACCTCGAGCCCCGTCAGAATCGAACTCCTGGCGCTGGGCAGGTTTTGCCTGCAATACCGCATTCTCACCACTGCGCCAGCACAGCTCACACAGGTTATTCTACATTTGTTCCAAGAATTGTCTCCAGAAGTTGTAGCTGCTCCATCACTGGAGGTTTTTAGGAAGAGATTGGACAATCATTTGTCTGAAATGGTCTAGGGGTTTCCTGCCTGAGCAGGGGGTTGGACTAGAAGACCTCCAAGATCCCTTCCAACTCTGTTATTCTGTTAATTTTGTGCGTCTGGTTGCATATGCAAAAATATTTCTCAGATGAATCTGGCAAACAACATTAAGTAAAACAAAATAATGAGGTTTATTTTTTTGCAAACAAAGGTACATCCAAGTCAAAAGTTCCCTGATAGGAAGGCATTAACAAACATACACACTCCAGCAATTTCAATGTTCGTCTGTATGATCTTTTTTAAAAAATTAGACGATCTTCTTACCGAAATAAAATCTGAACATTCAAAACAATGAAAGCTTATTAACAAACAGTGAAGAATGTGCACAAATAAATAGTATCACTGCAACAACTATTAACAGTCTGGCAAATAAACATTTAAAATGGGCATTAACAGAATAATAATAGCTGTCATGGACGTATTAACAATTTTGAGGGGGGGAAATGTGGCATTGAACCAACTGCTTTCATTTTAATACGCCCTTCTAACAATTCGATGGAGCAGTTAAGAGAAGGAATTAACATTTTCATTCAGCAAGAATGTGGTTTAATGGAACACACAGTACCTTTTAGGCAGAAATCTCCCAAAAGTAATTTGGAGAAACAGTTCTGAAGAGCTAGCTTGCGTTGTTTATAAAACCAAATGCCTAGATCACTTGTTCACTCAGAAAGTAATATTTTGGCCCGATTTCCAGAAGAGGCTTCCGTACTTTACATTCCCTATGTGCTGAATCTTAGATCTTCTTGGTTCTTTTCATGGGTGTGTGGCGACTTCTGCATGAAGGACGTTGCTAAACACACAACGGTTTGAAGCTGCCTGGAATGTTGAGCCCAGGATAAACTGCCCTGTGACACTCAAACGATCCCTTGGACATTTATTGCAAGGTTCATCCAGTTCAATAGACTAAACCTTGGCTGTCCAATCTTGGCAACTTCTTTAAGACCTATGGACTTCAACTCCCATAATCCCCCAGCCAGCACAGGTCTTAAAGTTGCCAAGGATGGATACCCTTGCACTAAACCAGGGGTCTTCCAACTTGGCCCTTTGATGACTTGTGGACTTCAACTCCCAGAATACCTCAGCCAGGCACGCGTGCCTGGCTGAGGAATTCTGGGAGTTGAAGTCCACAAGTCATCAAAGGGCCAGGTTTGAAGACCTTTGTATTAAACTACAGAGTACAGAGTACTCTGAGTACAGAGTACAGAGAAGAGCAACAAAGATGATTGGGGGACTGGAGGCTAAAACATATAGGGAACGGTTGCTGGAATTGGGTATGTGTAGTTTAATGAAGAGAAGGGTGAGGGGTGACATGATAGCAGTGTTCCAATATCTCAGGGGCTGCCACAAAGAAGAGGGAGTCAAGCTATTCTCCAAAACACCTGAAAGCAGGACAAGAAGCAACGGATGGAAACCAATCGAGGAGAGAAGCAACCTAGAACTAAGGAGAAACTTCCTGACAGTGAGAACAATCAACCAGTGGAACAACCTGCCTCCAGAAGTGGTGAATGCTCCAACACTGGAGGTTTTTAAGAAGAGACTGGACAGCCATTTGTCTGAAATGGTATAGGGTTTCCTGCCTTAGCAGGGGGTTGGACTAGATGACCTCCAAGGTCCCTTCCAACTTATTATTATTATTATAAACTATTCCTTCTGATATAGGTGGGAACCGTAGAGCTGAACTTACTGCATACACACCATTGAAAAATCAGGTATTTTTGAAAAAAACAATTTCATTTTGGTACGGAAGAACCAGGGAAGTTTTTTATAGAAGGAGGGCTAAGTAACATATGTGACTTGCATCAGACATCTACTGCACATCTATTATTAATAAAAACATGTGACATTTTTCTTTGCTGGTAAAACAAAAATGAAGAACATGTAACTCCGTTCAAGCCGTTTGTGCCCTTGAAGATGTAATATGAATTCAGTATAGACTTATTAACAATAAAACTAGCTTGCTTTCTAATTTTTTTAAAAAAAGATTGTTCTAGTTTTGCCTCAATGTGTTCTGTGGAACAATTTATGAAAAGCATTTGAACCATTTAAAAATTGGTCTGAACCTTAGAATTCAAAATCCACGCACCGTCCGCATGGATTAAAACCTCGACTCGTTTTGCAATTCAGACAAACATATTGTACCCGTATGTGCACATACTTCTAATAAAGTGACCAAAATCGGTCACTTTAACCTTTAAAAGCCTATAATGGAAGACACTGTGCACCTTCAACACTGCATAGAAAACCAACATTCCTTAAACTGTGTATTGCTGGAATTTACAAACAATTTCAACCGCTTCCATATAAATAGTTAAATCTTTGTTTCTACTTACAAACCATTATTACATTCAATATCCTATAAAATACTCCCTGGAAACAGAATCTAAAAACATAACGTAACTAACACATTATTGAACTTTGCTTTTAATAAGTTTAATAAGTTTGACTTGGTCAGCATACAGATTTCCAAAAAGATGCAACATTGTCCTTTGTGTGTCATATATAAATAAGTTGATTCTCTAATCTCTTCTCCTAACAAAAAGTCTCTTGGAGCAAAACGGAGCAATCTCAAACTATCGCTGCCGGCTCAAACTTTACGATCATGTATGAAAACTATTTTTAATGCTGAAATGAAAATGTACATAAAATTCCTATTTGGTTGGAACAACTCTATGTTATCCATTGGTGAAATTAAGACAGGCAAAAGCTTCCCCAAAGCAGTGGTCCCACGTACGTCCATAACCGTGACAATCCTATTTCTAAATATTTTGGGGAAGACTTGCTTAGACATAAGGCACTGTCTTTGGGAAGTGAGGACTTTGTGTACTCCCCACAACAAGCACTAACAACTATCTGTGCTTAAGGTGTTATTGCATTCTCTGAGCACAGTCCAAGGAAATAGAAGAAAAAATAGGTTTATTCAGGCACAGAATGTACCTGTAATAACTTGACATATATGAATGAGCCTTCATAATGTCAACATTGCTTGTAATGACTTATATTATTATCGTCCCAAACATAGAGAAGAGCAGCGATACAACTCTTTCCCAGAAAGCACAGTCAAGTAGTATTTATGGAAGAGTTCATCTATTTCCCATAACTGTTTTTAAAATATATAAGATTAGGTCTATTCAAATAGTCAGATAGGGGCAAAATATCAAAGACACTGCTGAAACCTCACAGTGGTGAATTTAATTTAATTTAATTCAGCATTAAATTCAGGCTGAGAATTTTAACTGAGGTTTTATTTTCAGGGATAATTTAATCTTTTAATTCTCTTTTAACTTTGTATTTTATATTGATGTGATTTTAAAATGCCCTGTAAACCGCCCTGAGTCCTTCGGGAAAGGGCGG
This sequence comes from Vipera berus, assembly GCF_964194415.1. Taxonomy (NCBI): domain Eukaryota; kingdom Metazoa; phylum Chordata; class Lepidosauria; order Squamata; family Viperidae; genus Vipera; species Vipera berus. The sequence goes on along the minus strand of NC_138206.1, from coordinate 121,772,937 downwards.
TATATAAATCTAATAAAATCTAAATCTAAAAAATCTAATGTCATGCTAATTTTTTTCTAAAAGAAAAAATGCCACTGAGGGGTTTCAAGAGAAAAACGATTTTCAACATTATTTTGCAAATAATGTTTTGCACATTATTTATGCAATGCTATTCCGTACAACAGGATGCTTTGTAAAATGTGCTTTAAGTCATACCTTTGGCATGAAATACTGTACAGATTCTCAAGGTTGTGAACTGGCTGCTGGAAAGAGCTTGTTTTTAAAGGAACAAAAACTGACAGAACTATTAAGGTCACTTGCTCCCATTCAGACAGGTCAATAGTGAAATGTTCGTAATATTTATGAAAGATGAAATTCGGGACCAATGCTAAGATCTGTTTCAATTTCAAGTTACACGCTGTAATGCTTGAGAACTTCCAACATTCTTTGCACCAATTTAATTCCATCAATTCTGCAAGCTTGAATACCTGAAAGACCACATGAGGTTTAAGATCACCAGCAGAAGAACTGACCTCTTCAATTTTCAGGCTGTCAGAAATCCAACTTCTTCAGCTGTTCATAAGTCAGAAAGAACTAGTGCTTGTTGTTAAGAGAAAAACAGGCAGTGTTGAATCTTACTATGAAATGAAAAAGGGTCCGTAATTACATTTACCTGCTTTTCCTCCAGTTTTTCCAGCAAACCTGCTCTCTCCTCTTGTGGTGACTCGACCAGATTAGCTTTGTAGAGTATATTTAGATAGAATTTTGCTTCCTTTTTATAAAAGAAAAGACTTTTTACAAATTAAGAAATCAGAATAAATTTTAGGAAAAGGAAGAACAGACTGAATAGAAAAAAAGGTATCAGGACAATTGTGGGAAATTGGAGTAATAGGGAGGAGATTTAATGAATACCAAAGGGCTCATTCTTCCAAAAAAAAAATCAACTAAATGGTCTTTCTTATTCCAAATAATATATATAAAAATAGAGGGAGAACTATTTGATGGTTCAAAGGCACTGACATGGAAGGTTATCTGGCAAAGGAAGAAAGCCAGAGTAAGGCTGAAGAAAATAATGGCTTTGATTTATTAGAGGGGATGTTCTATTACTAATTAGATGATTGAATATGGTGGAAAAGAGATAACTTTTAGAAAACAGAGCAATACTATAATCAAACAGGTAAGATGTGTAACTAAACTATTACACTTTGGTATGAAAAGGGAAAAAGGGAGAAGTTGAGAAGTTGAAAAAAGGATACAATGATATTCCAAGGCCCAAGTCTTAACCAGTTGGGCCAGAATCCTTTGTACAAGGCGAAAAAACCTTCGTTCTTCCAGGTCTATGAAAAATAAAGAGAAAATCCCTGAATATTCCATCATCCACGCTCAGTACAGGAGACGCCGTCTCTTTCCCGCTCTGCAAACGGAAGCATATCCCATCCCACCCTGCATCACAGATGAAGGACGGATGAAGACTGGACAGTGGACCTTGCACTAACGGTCAGGAGTCTCCCTTCAAAGCCAACTAGCCAGAGTGTCTACAAGCCGGCTCCATCAGGTGTTCTTAAGGATCTCCTGCTGAAAAGTTCTCCACGAATTAATTCCTAGGGAAGAACTAGCCTGAAATCAGGGACTCTCTTTGTGCACAAGGCAGGAACGTCTTCCCCACTGAGATCAATCCGTAGGAGTTGAAACCGAGGCCTGGAGAGGCTTTTTTCCAATGGAGAACTGAATTTTGATTTAAAACAAAAGCAGGAATCTTCCCCTTCCCTTAGAGGCACCAAGGGTGGAGGCAAAGAGAGTCTGTCTAATGGTCAGTTTACAATAATGAACAAATAAAGAGGTTATCCAGATGTTTTGGACCACGTGTTTCCATCGTCCCTTGCCTCTGAACGTTGGGACTCGTGATGGCTGAACTACATTGTGATTTCAGTCACGGCACAAAACAGACCCCACCCCACCCCACCCCTTATTGTCCAACAGCGGACCCTGCAAATTGTGTTTGGGATAAAAGTCTTTTATCTAATGTTGTTCTTGCCACGGAAGGGAGTCTACGTACCTGGAGCAAGCAGTCTAGAGTGCCCTTGTAGCCAGGCTGGGGCCCAGTCCGTAAGCTTCTCTGGTTCATCATCCGTGTCCTCATCACATCGATGGGGTTGGACGCCAGAGCTCCCGCCAAGCCGCAGGTGAAGCTGGCTCTGAGGGAAGGGATACAGAGCGTCATCCAAATGGCCGTCTCGGAAAAGGAGAAAGCACAACGGCAACTGTGACTGTTTGGTTTCCCCAAAGGATGCCCTAGGGCGGCGTTTCCCATACTTCAGACGTGTCAAACTCATGACGTCACGTGACATATCGGAACTTCCCCCCCCCATTACCGGCAATGGGGTGGGCGCGGTTTCCTCGTGACGCATCTGGCCCGTGGGCCGGTAGTTTGACACCCCTGCCATACTTGATCACTTTGACATGGGGGGGGAGGGGAGGAGAGGGAAGGAAGAGGAAGAAGAGGAGGAGGAGGAGAAAGAAAGAGGAAGAAGAGGAGAAGGAGAAGATCTTCCAGGATGATCACGATAATTACTGAGAGAAGATAAACATGGATTGTTTTCCCCAGACATGGAAATGGTGCTCTTGAAGAACTGAAAACAAGGAGATGATGGTGATATTGGAGGAGGAGGAGGAGGAGAAAGAAAGAGGAAGAAGAGGAGGAGGAGAAGATCTTCCAGGATGATCACGATAATTACTGAGAGAAGATAAACATGGATTGTTTTCCCCAGACATGGAAATGGTGCTCTTGAAGAACTGAAAACAAGGAGATGATGGTGATATTGGAGGAGGAGGAGGAGGAGGAGGAGGAGGAGATGATCATCTTCTTCCAGGATGATCACGATAATTACTGAGAGAAGATAAACATGGATTGTTTTCCCCAGACATGGAAACGGTGCTCTTGAAAAACTAAAAACAAGGAGATGATGGTGATATTGGAGGAGGAGGAAAGATGTCATTGAAAATGTCTCGACGTTTCCCTTCTGGCGATAATTATACAGACTGATTGAAGCAGGAACACTGGAAACCCTCAGGCCAATTCTCTCTATTCCTTCTCTTAAAACATGGCTGCCCGTCTCCGACTTACAGCAGGTGGGTGCACACCGTGTCTCCCAAGAAGCCACTGAGGATGATGTGCTTTTTGGTGAGGTCATAAACGGGCAGCTCCACACCGACCACCACAGCTGCTCTCTGGGCAGTAAGTGAGACTCCCTGGGGAAAGAAGAACACAGCCACACAGTTAAAACAAAACAACTCGTCCTTTAACAAATAATTTACAGCTTTATTTTGCGATATCAGCTTCTTTATTGAGCTATACTACTCTGGGACAACCCTTACGGTGATTCTGAAAATATGGGATCGATGTTTTTATAAATCAACCTTGAAAGAAACTGAATTAGTTTTATTTCCCTAAGAGAAAGTCCAAAGTAGAATCTGACAAAATACCAGAAATTCTCCATCCATCAATCTTCCTGTCAATAATTCTTAGAATTCTCCCACCTACCCAGTTTTCCCGTTAATAATTCTACTTAGCAAAAAAAAAAAACAACTGCAAGTATTCTCCCAAATACTTCAGAATCATAGGGATGGACGCTAATGAGGAACAAACCGGAGTTTCTCTCCCCCGTCTTACAGATTCAACGTGTTTTCTACAATCTGCAGGTCTTGCTTTGGGTTTTCTGTTGGCAGAATAAAAATAATTCAGATTCTTTCACGATGAGGAGTTTCGCTTTGCTGATTCCCAGGCGTGTGGTGCTCTTTGCAGCGTTAGAAACTTTCAGCACAAAAGAATACCATAAATCCACAAATTAAGGAACATTTCTCCCTATCGATAAACACGATAGGAGCAACTTCTCAATTTTAAATTCAAAAAAAAACCCTAGGTTTTGCCCAGTCTGGGGAAAAACATCCACAATCCTGATGGGAGTTCCTTTGCAGTGCTTGTCCTGGGAACTTTCTCCGCTGCAACCAGAAGAATTTGGCAGGTGTCTGAAATGCATTGAGTAACTTGCCTTCCACAAGCCTCGGGTGCCTTCCTTCTGATAAATATTCATGAAGTTCCCAAACATTCCACCTGCTACGAGGCTTCCTTGAACTTGCATCCTGATCTAGGATTTATCGGGTACAGGAAAGAAGAGAAGAGAACAGAAAAGGTGTCATTTATTGATCGGGGTGCAGTTTTTCCCTGATGAAATGAAGGCATCTTTTCGTACCAATCAAAACCGCCTTGCCGACATCCGTTCGGATCAGATGTAACCCTAAACCAGAGACGGGCAGCTTAATTTCAAAGGGCATCTTTGAGAGATCATGTAGGTCTCTTGCCCTTTTCAGGGGGGGGGGAGGGAAGAGTGAGTACATGTTCCAAAAAAAAAAACAACCCACAAGAAAAGAACTTGTTTTTTTCTGCCAACTTTTGGCTACGGCTCAACTTACTCAGTCCTACCTAAGGTGGGAACCTGTGTATAATGTATAATGTGTTTTACACCCAACATTTTGGGGGAGCAACCTTTCTCATTGGCTAGAAAGGAAAATGCAGCACAAAGACGCTGCTGGGCACCAATCCGATTCCAAAGGGAACGCTGAACGAAATATAAAAGGCAAAATCCACCTCCAAAATGTAAAACACTTAAAAATGAGCATAAATGGAAAGGCAGTTTGGTCTAGTGGTTAAAGCAGCAGGCTAGGAACCAGGAGACTGTGAGTTCTAGTCCCACTTTAGGCATAAAAGCCGCTGGAAGACTTTGGGCCAATCACCAGGAGACGGTGAGTTCTAGTCCTGCCTAAGGCATGAAAGCTGTCTGGATAACTTTGGGCCAATCACTAGGAGACGGTGAGTTCTAGTCCCAACGTTAGGCATGAAAACCGGCCAGGTGACCTTGGGCCAGTTTGTCTCTGCCCAACTCACCTCAGAGGTTTGTTGTTGAAAAGAAAATAGGAGTAATAAAGAGCATTAGATCCTGTACGTTCGCTGTCCTGAGTTGTTTATAAGAAATAATAAAGGTGGGATAAACAAACACTCATTCTACATCTTTCTTTGGGGAATGGTATGAGGACTCTCATTCAGAAGTGGGAATGTAAAGTCTCATAGCTTAGAAAAGCAAAAAGAAATTGCATTTTAAACAATGCAATAATTATAACCTTGAGTATCCATGGATCTCAAGATCCCCCGTTTTCAAGGGGCGTCACGTGGGAAGCAGAACCCGGTGGCTATCGGTGAAAGAAGCAGTGGATCACCCAGAGCCGAGTCTCAAGACAGATCCCCCCTTTTTTAACACCTGTTCCCTCACCCCAAACACTTCCCTATTTCTCTATTCCTCCTGGTTAAACAGTAGATGGCTAGGAAAGCGGCAAACAGCTCTTGCCAAAGCCTTCCGAGATTAACCCAAGGAAGCATGAAATTCAGCGGTGAGATATTTTCCAATTCCTCAAGAATAACTCCGAGAGTGCGGGGGGGCAAAAATGGAAAAGATAAAAATAAACTGAAACTTTTTTTTACTGATTAGACCTATTTGTTGTCATAGAAATGACTAGTTCAATGGTCTTCCAACTTGGCCCTCCTTTGATGACTTGTGGACTTCTGGGAGTTGAAGTCCACAAGTCATCAAAGGGCCAAGTTGGAAGACCCCTGCCTTAAATCTAACAAACAAAATGGAGGCTGGCTGAGGAATTCTGGGAGTTGAAGTCCACAAGTCATCAAAGGGCCAAGTTGGAAGACCTGTCTTAAATCTAACAAACAAAATGGAGGCTGGCTGAGGAATTCTGGGAGTTGAAGTCCACAAGTCTTCAAAGGGCCAAGTTGGAAGACCCCTGCCTTAAATCTAACAAACAAAATGGAGGCTGGCTGAGGAATTCTGGGCGTTGAAGTCCACAAGTCATCAAAGGGCCAAGTTGGAAGACCTGTCTTAAATCTAACAAACAAAATGGAGGCTGGCTGAGGAATTCTGGGAGTTGAAGTCCACAAGTCTTCAAAGGGCCAAGTTGGAAGACCCCTTGGGCTAGTTTATACTATTATGGAAAAGAAAAGAGTTGAGACTCACTGTTAATGCTTCATTCTCCTGCAACAGAGGAAGCCAGAAGTCAATGCCTTTTCTCTTCCCCTTCCCCTCCTCGCTTTTCTTTCCCTTTTCCTTCCCCACTGTATCCTATCGTTTGCTTTTGTACTTTTGTATTTTATTCTACAATCTCATGAAATGCTATTTTTTTTAAAAGAAAAAAAAGAATGCTGGAGGCCCTTTAAGAAATGCATTGACCTCAAAGCTGGTATAATAGAAAGCCAGAGGAATGAAAATGTAGCCCGGGTCTTAAATTAGATACTATTAACATGCTCAAATATTTTCTTCTTGTGACAGCGCTGTAGTACAGATAGCTTTTATTTCCCTGTGTGACCCCAACAGAGTGTTCCTTGGGGACATATTAACAACACAAGAAAAGAGGAAAAGAGAAGATGCCTTCTCTGGCTTAATAATGTGAAAGAGATTTCAGTCACCAAACAGACGTTAAGTTGAGGACTTCCTGTTTACCGTATATACTTGAGTATAAGCCGAATTTTTCAGCCCACTTTTTAGGCTGAAAAATTCCACTTCGGCTTATACTCCAGTCAACAAAAAAAACTTACCGAGGACTTGTGCGCGGCCGAGGCTTTGGTGCTTCCGGGATCGCCCGCACCTCTCCCAAGCCACCGCCGTCCGAGACCTGCCGAAGTTTGGGGAGGTTTGGGGAGGTGCGCGCGCACCTCCCCAAACTCCGCGCCTTGCCTGCCTGCTTCTTTCCGCAGCGGAAAGAAGCAGGCAGGCAGGGCGCGGAGGAACGGAGACTTGCCGACGTTTGGGGAGGTTTGGGCGCCTCCCCAAACCTCGGCAGGTCTCCGTTCCTCCGCGCAGACCTGCCGACGTTTGGGGAGGTTTGGGCGCCTCCCCAAACCTCCCCAAACCTCGGCAGGTCTCCGTTCCTCCTGCCGACCTTTGGGGAGGTTTGGGCGCCTCCCCAAACCTCCCCAGGTCTCCGTTCCTCCTGCCGACCTTTGGGGAGGTTTGGGCGCCTCCCCAAACCTCGGCAGGTCTCCGTTCCTCCTGCCGACCTTTGGGGAGGTTTGGGCGCCTCCCCAAACCTCCCCAAAACTCGGCAGGTCTCCGTTCCTGTTTGGGGAGGTTTGGGCGCCTCCCCAAACCTCGGCAGGTCTCCGTTCCTCCGCGCAGACCTGCCGACCTTTGGGGAGGTTTGGGCGCCTCCCCAAACGTCCCCAAACCTCGGCAGGTCTCCGTTCCTGTTTGGGGAGGTTTGGGCGCCTCCCCAAACCTCCCCAAACCTCGGCAGGTCTCCGTTCCTCCTGCCGACCTTTGGGGAGGTTTGGGCGCCTCCCCAAACCTCCCCAGGTCTCCGTTCCTCCTGCCGACCTTTGGGGAGGTTTGGGCGCCTCCCCAAACCTCGGCAGGTCTCCGTTCCTCCTGCCGACCTTTGGGGAGGTTTGGGCGCCTCCCCAAACCTCGGCAGGTCTCCGTTCCTCCTGCCGACCTTTGGGGAGGTTTGGGCGCCTCCCCAAACCTCCCCAAACCTCGGCAGGTCTCCGTTCCTGTTTGGGGAGGTTTGGGCGCCTCCCCAAACCTCGGCAGGTCTCCGTTCCTCCGCGCAGACCTGCCGACCTTTGGGGAGGTTTGGGCGCCTCCCCAAACGTCCCCAAACCTCGGCAGGTCTCCGTTCCTGTTTGGGGAGGTTTGGGCGCCTCCCCAAACCTCCCCAAACCTCGGCAGGTCGCCGTTCCTCCGCGCAGACCTGCCGACCTTTGGGGAGGTTTGGGCACCTCCCCAAACGTCCCCAAACCTCGGCAGGTCTCCGTTCCTGTTTGGGGAGGTTTGGGCGCCTCCCCAAACCTCCCCAAACCTCGGCAGGTCTCCGTTCCTCCGCGCAGACCTGCCGACCTTTGGGGAGGTTTGGGCGCCTCCCCAAACGTCCCCAAACCTCGGCAGGTCTCCGTTCCTGTTTGGGGAGGTTTGGGCGCCTCCCCAAACCTCCCCAAACCTCGGCAGGTCTCCGTTCCTCCGCGCAGACCTGCCGACCTTTGGGGAGGTTTGGGCGCCTCCCCAAACGTCCCCAAACCTCGGCAGGTCTCCGTTCCTGTTTGGGGAGGTTTGGGCGCCTCCCCAAACGTCCCCAAACCTCGGCAGGTCTCCGTTCCTCCGCGCAGACCTGCCGACGTTTGGGGAGGTTTGGGCGCCTCCCCAAACCTCCCCAAACCTCGGCAGGTCTCCGTTCCTGTTTGGGGAGGTTTGGGCGCCTCCCCAAACCTCCCCAAACCTCGGCAGGTCTCCGTTCCTCCGCGCAGACCTGCCGACCTTTGGGGAGGTTTGGGCGCCTCCCCAAACCTCCCCAAACCTCGGCAGGTCTCCGTTCTTCCTGCCGACCTTTGGGGAGGTTTGGGCGCCTCCCCAAACCTCCCCAAAGGTCGGCAGGTCTGCGCGGAGGAACGGAGACCTGCCGAGGTTTGGGGAGGTTTGGGGAGGCGCCCAAACCTCCCCAAACAGGAACGGAGACCTGCCGAGGTTTGGGGACGTTTGGGGAGGCGCCCAAACCTCCCCAAAGGTCGGCAGGTCTGCGCGGAGGAACGGAGACCTGCCGAGGTTTGGGGAGGTTTGGGGAGGCGCCCAAACCTCCCCAAACAGGAACGGAGACCTGCCGAGGTTTGGGGAGGTTTGGGGAGGCGCCCAAACCTCCCCAAAGGTCGGCAGGTCTGCGCGGAGGAACGGAGACCTGCCGAGGTTTGGGGAGGTTTGGGGAGGCGCCCAAACCTCCCCAAACAGGAACGGAGACCTGCCGAGGTTTGGGGACGTTTGGGGAGGCGCCCAAACCTCCCCAAAGGTCGGCAGGTCTGCGCGGAGGAACGGAGACCTGCCGAGGTTTGGGGAGGTTTGGGGAGGCGCCCAAACCTCCCCAAACAGGAACGGAGACCTGCCGAGGTTTGGGGAGGTTTGGGGAGGCGCCCAAACCTCCCCAAACGTCGGCAGGTCTGCGCGGAGGAACGGAGACCTGCCGAGGTTTGGGGAGGTTTGGGGAGGCGCCCAAACCTCCCCAAACAGGAACGGAGACCTGCCGAGGTTTGGGGACGTTTGGGGAGGCGCCCAAACCTCCCCAAAGGTCGGCAGGTCTGCGCGGAGGAACGGAGACCTGCCGAGGTTTGGGGAGGCGCCCAAACCTCCCCAAAGGTCGGCAGGAGGAACGGAGACCTGCCGAGGTTTGGGGAGGTTTGGGGAGGCGCCCAAACCTCCCCAAAGGTCGGCAGGTCTGCGCGGAGGAACGGAGACCTGCAGAGGTTTGGGGAGGCGCCCAAACCTCCCCAAAGGTCGGCAGGAGGAACGGAGACCTGCCGAGGTTTGGGGAGGCGCCCAAACCTCCCCAAAGGTCGGCAGGAGGAACGGAGACCTGCCGAGGTTTGGGGAGGTTTGGGGAGGCGCCCAAACCTCCCCAAAGGTCGGCAGGAGGAACGGAGACCTGCCGACGAGCCGCGGCCACACAGGGTATTCCTGTGTATTCAGGCTTGCAGAACGGCGGATCGGCTTATACTCGAGTCAATAACTTTTTCCAGTTTTTGGGGGTGAAATTGGGGGTCTCGGCTTATACTCGAGTCGGCTTATACTCAAGTATATACGGTAAGTTGTTAAGTCGAGGACTTCCTGAACAGGAAGTCCTCTGCTTAAGAGTCCAAAATTTCTGTTGCTAAGCGAGACAGCTGTTAAATGGGTTCTGGCCCATTTTGTAACCTTCCTTGCCACAGGTGCTAAGCGAATCCCTGCGGTTGTTAAATGAGTCACCCGGTTGTTAAGTGAAGCTGGCTTCCCACATTGACTCTGCTTGTCAGAAGGTTGCAAAAGGGGAATCACAGGACCCCGTGGGACATTGCGACCGTCATAAATGTGAGCCAGTTGCCAAGCATCTGAATTTTGAACACGTGGGGATGCCGCAACGGTCTAAGTGTGAAAAAGGGTCAAAAGTAAATTTGTTCAGTGCCGTTGCAATTCTGAAGGGTCACTAAAAGAGTCGAGGACAACCAGCATACAGAAAGTCCCGACTGCTGCTCCACACTTAAAAGGACCAAGGCTGGTTTATGGGGAGATACAGAAAACTACAACCAGGTGGAATAATTAATATTGGATTCCACGAGATATAGGTAGGACTATTAGCCAGTGGAACAGCTTTCCACCAGAAATTGTGGGCGCTCCATCACTGGAGGTTTTTAAGAAGATGCTAGACAGTCCCTTGTCTGAAATGGTATAGGTTCTCCTTCTTGAGCAGGGGGCTGGACTAGAAGACCTCCAAGGTCCCTTCCAGCACTATTCAGATTGTGAAGCTGGATTCCACTTTAATAGGAAGTGATATTTTCTCCTTACTCGAAGCAGAGACGAAATTTTACAGCATCCATCAGTCAACCGGTGTTACAGGGTCTCCCCTCCCCCCCCCGCCTCACTTCTTGGGCCAAAATCTGAGACATGTCTGGAACCTCCATTCTCATTCCAGAGAGGTGACTCAGAAAGTCGTGAATGGCTCATGATATCAAATGCCAGACGGTGACATTTAAGAACGAGCTTAGCTATTTGGCCCTTGTAAGGTCCTGGGGAAACGTCTAACAAGGAGCTGAGGCTGGCTGGGCTTTAAAAGCAGGCAGGTGGTCCTCAACTGAGCTCCAACATTTCCGTTGTTAAGGGAGACATTTGTCGAGTGAGTTTTGTCCCTTTTTACGACCTTCCTTGCCACAGTTGTTGGGTGAATCACTGCAGTTGATCAATTAGTAACACGGTTGTTAAGTGAATCTGGCTTTCCCCATTGATTTTGCTGGTCAAAAGGTCTCACAGAAAAAAAAGAGATCGCGTGACTTTGGGACACAGCAACGGTCGTAAGTACGAACCGGTGGCCAAGCTTCTGAATTTCCATCACGTGATCATGGGGATGCTGCAAAGGTCGTCAGTGTGAAAAACGGTCATAAGTCACTTTTTTCTGTGATGTTGTAACTTCGAACCGTTACTAAATGAACTGCGGTTCAGTCGGAGTCAGAATCCCCAACCTTCCTTGGTTTATGACATCGAAAGCAGTTTTGGTTTTGTGTTTTATACCTTACAAGTTTTCTGGTTACTCCGCAAATTCACCATCAACTAGCTGCCTCCTGCGTTCTCTGAAACACCGTCGGCCCTTGGACGCAAAATAAGACAGAAGGCTGAGAACTTACCTTCAGGACATCAGTGGGGTTAGCAATGGAAGACGAAATGACCCCAGACAAGATCCCACAGAATACACTGACAGCCAACGTTTCATCTGTTTCAGGGGGAAAAAAAATATGTTATCATTACACTCAAAGTTCATCTTTGGGGGCCCAAATCGGTTCTGATTAAACTCTGCAGTTTTCTCGGCAACATTTTTTTTGAAGCGTCTTAGTACAGCTAAGTCACCCTGTCAACAAAAGTGCGTATAGTCAAGGCTATGGTCTTCCCACTTGCAATGTATGGCTGTGAAAGCTGGACCATAAGAAAGGCCGAGCACCAAAGAATTGAGGCCTTTGAACTCTGGTGCTGGAGAAGACTCCTGCGAGTCCCTTGGACTGCAAGGCGATCAAACCAGTCAGTCCCAGAGGAGATCAACCCTGACTGCTCTTTGGAAGGCCAGATCCTGAAGCTAAAACTCAGATACTTTGGCCACCTAATGAGAAGGAAGGACTCACTGGAGAAGAGCCTAATGCTGGGAAAGGTTGAGGGCAAGAGAAGAAGGGACGACAGAGAATGAGGTGGCTGGATGGAGTCACTGAAGCAGTAGGCGTGAGCTTAGATGGACTCCAGAAGATGGTAGAGGACAGGAAGGCCTGGAGGAACGTTGTCCGTGGGGTCGCAATGGGTCAGACACGACTTCGCAACAACAAGATATCCCAGAATCTGGTCAATTAAAATTCAGATCAAATTGGCGCCAGATAAGGGTGAATGGAGTTGAAGAGGGATTGGATTTGAAGCATTTGTGACAATGTAAAGGATTCTAAGCTGATGCTGCATTTAACTCCAGCCCCAGCTCTTCTCGCCCTGCTCTTCTCCTACGGGAAGAAAGATAGGAAGAAGAAGACTCTTTTAGGAGAAAGACATAGGATACAATTTCTGAGATTAAGCTTTCTGAGCATTATTTATTTTTGGAATTTTGATACAGCATTGCGATTCTTTCACTGCCACTGCTACCGGTAAGGAAATCTGATTGCATTACTAACGGACTGTGTTAATTGTGGTGTTGGAACTGGGAAAGGTTGAGGGCAAGAGAAGAAGGGGACGACCGAGAATGAGGTGGCTGGATGGAGTCACTGAAGCAGCAGGCTTGAGCTTAAATGGACTCCAGAAGATGGAAGAGGACAGGAAGGCCTGGAGGAACGTCGTCTATGGGGTTGCGATGGGTCGGACATGACTTCGCAGCTAACAACAACAACAACAGTACAGCTGACCCCTGCATTAAAACTCTCCCAGCTCCCTTCATCCTCTGCTCTAAGAAATGCAGCTCAAATTATCTGGGAGGGGGAAAAAATTGCTTTACCTTCTGGCCGTTCGATAAATATTCTTTTCAAGCTATGGTAAGTGCCTATTTTTATGGTTCCATAAGAAGCTTGGCGTAACATAGCCGGGGCAATGCTGCAAGGGGAAAAAAATGGGCATAAAATCAGGGGTCTGGCTTTCCTGCAGTCTGCTAAACAGCTAATACGTGAGGTGAGGAATCCCAAAGGTGCTTTTTTTTTTCCAGGAGGCAACTGGACTTTCTGTTTTCTCTTTGAAGACGTTTCGCTTCTCAGCCAAGAAGCTTCTTCAGCTCTGATCCCGCACCCTTCGAAGGGGGTTCATCCCAAAGTGGATGACTAAATGTCTCTGGAGATTCTCCGTCCTCCAGGTTGTCCCAAAGGTGCTTTTTCAGGAGGCAGGTGGGCTGAAGAAGCTTCTTGGAAGAGAAGAGAAACATTTTCAAAGAGAAAAAAAGGAAGTCCAGCTGCCTCCTGAAAAAGCACCTTTGGCAGAAACGTGGCCTGGATGACGGAGAATCTCCAGAGGCATTGAGGGGAGGAAGTTATGACCACCTGGGTGGCAGCAAAAGTGCTCAGGGTCTCCAAGGAGGGTTGAGACTTATATTTGTTTATTTGGTACCCTTGATATTGTCTTAGGTCATTCTTTGGTCATTCTTTGGACTAGGACAGGGCTAGGCAACCTTGCCTCTTTTACGACTCATGGACTTCAATTCCCAGAATTCCTGAGCCAGCCTGGCTCAGCTTGGAAACTTCTCCTTTTCCCCTCAGCGTGGCTGGCTCAGGAATTCTGGGAGTTGAAGTCCACCAGTCATGAAGGGGCTATAATTCCCCATGCTGGCTCAGGATTTCTGGGAGATGAAGTCTATTGCCCTAATTCAGGGGTAGGCAACCTTGGCTCTTTTACGACTCGTGGACTTGAACTCCCAGAATTCCTCAGCCAGCATGGCTCAGCTTGGAAACCTCTCCTTTTCCCCTCAGCGTGGCTGGCTCAGGAATTCTGGGAGTTGAAGTCCACCAGTCATGAAGGGGCTATAATTCCCCATGCTGGCTCAGGAATTCTGGGAGTTGAAGTCTATTGCCCTAATTCAGGGGTAGGCAACCTTGGCTCTTTTACGACTCGTGGACTTCAACTCCCAGAATTCCTGAGCCAGCCAGGCTGAGGGGAAAGGGAGACTTTCCAAGCTGAGCCATGCTGGCTCAGGAATTCTGGGAGTTGAAGTCCACGAGTCATAAAAGAGCCAAGGTGGCCTAGCCCTGGTATAGGAACTGCTGTTTTCTTGGCAAGGTTTTTCCAAAATGATGTCTCCCCCTCCTCCTCCTCCTCTTCTTCTTCCTTCTGCAAGGTAGTAATTGACCCCAAGTTACCCAGTTGATTTCATGTCCAAGGCAGGACTAGAACTCACAGTCTCCTGATTTCTTGTATGGGGTCTTCAGCCCTACGCCAAACTGGCCCCCTTCTATCCATTATTACTGTTTGAATTAGCTATTGCCGGAAAAAGTTCTCGACTAGGAAGATGGACTTCTATCAACTTAGACCCAAGTTTGACTCCCAGGAGAAGTTAATGAAGAATCTATAAATGCAGAAATCACTAGCAGTTGTGTGCAAAGCAGGAGAGGCAGGAATGCACTTTTCCCAAAAGGTTTTATTTTAGAACTTTGGGCTTAGATGTTCCAGAGGGAGAAAAAAAAAGAGAATACCAAGCTTTTTTTTTAAAGAATTGTTCAGGACATTCCTAACCAATCTGATTGGGAATGTGTGTGTGTGTGTGTGTGTGTGTGTGTGTGTGTGTGTGTGTGTGTGTGTAAATGCACACAACAGGGGGAAACGATTTAAAACAGCCCAAACTTTAAAAGCAGTGGTCGCACCTAAAAAGGCGCACAATTTTGCTTACAATCCAGCAGTCTTTTTCCCTCAATAGGAAATGCCAGGTTAATGCAAATTACCCCATTAAGAAAATAAGCTAAGATGTGACCCAGAATTAGGTCAAAAAAATTAGGCCTAAGATAACCTAAAACCCCAGTTTGGAGTACTGGTTAAGGCATTAGATTGGAAACCAGGAGACTTGGGCCAGTCATTTTCTCTCAGCCCTAAGAAGGAAGCAATGGCAAACCACTTCTGGAAAAACTTGCCAAGAAATTTCCAAGGATTTGTCCAGGCAGTCTCCAAGAACTGGATACGATTAAATAGACAAAAACTAAAAATATAGCATATTACATACAGGTCTGTCACCCAACTGTTTAACTACATAGAAACACCTTTGCACGTTTCAACAATACACAAAACAGTCAAGATGAGAAATCTTACCCAGAGTATAAGGCCTTTAATCCTTCTTCCCTGAATATTTTCACTAAAGCGTGGAACATTCCACGATAACGAATTTCTTTATGTTTCACATCATTTTTTTGGCCTTGTACCTGCAGGCGCGTTTTTGTCAGATCAATTGGGAAAGTACCTTCACATCCAAGAAAAAAACTGGTTAGTTCATGAACTATAAATTTACAGAAATATATACATTCCAGAATTAAACAAACTTAAATTCTAACAGAGGGATAGAATCAAGATCAAGTGAAGTACTAATACCACTTTACAATGCTTTGGTAAGGCCACACCTGGAATACGGCATCCAGTTTTGGTCACCACGATGTAAAAAAGATGTCGAGACTCTAGAAAGGGTACAGAGAAGAGCAACCAAGATGATTAGGGGGCTGGAGGCTAAAACATATAGGGAACGGTTGCTGGAATTGGGTATGTCTAGTTTAATGAAGAGAAGGACAAGGGGTGACATGATAGCAGTGTTCCAATATCTCAGGGGCTACCACAAAGAAGAGGGAGTCAAGCTATTCTCCAAAGCACCTGAAAGCAGGACAAGAAGCAACAGATGGAAGCTAACCAAAGAGAGAAGCAACCTAGAACTAAGGAGAAACTTCCTGACAGTTAGAACAATTAACCAGTGGAACTACCTGCCTCCAGAGGTGGTGAGTGCTCCAACACTGGAGGTTTTTAAGAAGAGACTGGACAGCCATTTGCCTGAAATGGTATAGGGTTTCCTGCCTGAGCAGGGGGTTGGACTACATGACCTCCAAGGTCCCTTCCAACTTTATATTATTATTATTATTATTATAAGTTTCCAACATAAATTGGGTAGAATATACATTCTGTGTTTCTGCATGTGTCTGTCTGTGTGTGGTGCGTGCATGTGTGCCTGTTTAAAAAACAGGTGTACCCAGGATAGACGGGGCCTTAAATTTTTAAAATCAGCTAATTTCATTAAAAATAACTGTTACATTTTTATCAAACCTTTCAACTTATCCATAACAATTCATATTTTAATCTGCTAGTCCACATTCCGCTATTAGAATATCCAAATATTACTATATATATGCCACAGTTTTGTCCAAAGTACCGTGAATAATTAAAGTGTAAAATTAAAAAAAACCAAACTCTTAGCAACACAACACAGCACAAGTTAAGATAATACAAATCCTGTTGAATATATAGGAGCCATAATTGCATTCCACAGGCTGGGAGCAAGCTTCAAATTATAGAAAAGTACATTCCTAGCAAGATACAATAATATTCTGACTGCTTTTGCAAACATCTAGTTACGCTGGAGGCATAAAGAAATTTTGCTTTTGTGCTAAAGTATTAATTTCCTGCATTTTTTAAAAACAAAAACAAAAACAAAACTGGACACTTCTTCACTTTTTCCTTTCCCCACTTTATACTGTATCAAAATCCGGTCACAATGTAGATTTATTTCGAAAGAAACATAGTTTTCAAGAAGTAAAAAATTCCCTTTTCTCAAAAATGAAGTCTTCCTTTTTTTAAAAAAAAATTCAAAATGTATAGCTTGGCTGTTTCAAGCAGGCCTCAAGAGTCAAATTCCTGGTATTGAAAAGGAAGCGCATTTAATGCAAGTAGTGAATTCACCCTGATCAAGTTATACTTCTATTTTAAGGTGGCCACCGCAATTCCATCCGTGACTTTTTTGCAATGTAAATTGCCTGTGCTTTTAAAATAAGATTTATCTCCAGGAAACCTTAAGAAGAAGACCACGTTTCATTACCCAGCTAAGTAATTTCATCCCTGGTTTGCAAAGTACCAGCTTCCAACGTCCTCTTCAAGATTGAGTTACAGCTACTGGATATTTTGCTGGTTCCAAAACAGAAAATGAAAACCTGTCGCCTTTTTGTTTTAAAAAAAAAGGGAGACGGGCACAATGCAGGCGGTCCTCCACTTACAACAGTTCATTTAGTGACCATTCAGATTTACAACATCACTGGAAATAGTGACTTACGGCTGTTTTTCACACGGACAACCGTTGTTGCATCCGGGTGGTCACGCGATCAAAATTCAGACGTTTGGCAGCTGACTCACACTTATGACGGTCGCAGGCTATCGGGGGGGGGGGAGAGGGGATCATCTTTTGCGACCTTCCGATGAGCAAAATCAACAGGGAAGTCCGATTCACTTAACAACCGGGTGACTAACTTATCAGCTGCAGTGATTTACTTAACGACTGTGGCGAGAGAAGTAAACCGGGGGAAAACCCACTTAACAAAAGTTGCACTTAGCCACAGAATTTTGGGGCTCGCTTGTCGTAAGTTAAAGACTACTTGAAATAATAATTTTAAAAATGAACAGGTTGCAACAGCATTAAATTGGGTTATGGGCCCTCTCTGTAAGAGTCCAGGCTCAGCCACCACCCTTGGTTAGAGATCTTGCAAAGACATTAGTGCCAAGGCACGTTGGCCTGCAAGGGTCATTTGCAAGTTAATTAAGCAACTGCGCCGGGCAGTTTTTTAAAAATGAGCAGCAAACATTCACCCGATTCTTTCAGGGTCCAGATACCCACCACATTCTGCGGTGATGGAAGCCAGACCTCCGTACACAAAGGGCTTCCAGTTCAAAGCCGCCATTCTCCTCCTGCCTGCCTCTTCCCTCTGCAAGGCAACAAAGCAACGTAAGAAATTTCCTGACAGCGACAACAATTAATCGGTGGAACAACCTGCCTCCAGAAGTTGTGGGTGCTCCAGCACTGGAGGTTTTTAAGAGACTGGACAGCCATTTGTCTGAAATGGTATAGGGTTTCCTGCCTGAGCAGGGGGTTGGACTAGATGACCTCCAGGTCCCTTCCAACTCTGTTATTCTATTCTATTCTGTTCTAATTTTACAGTATTGTGTTGTGTTCTATTCTGTTCTATTCTAATTCTACAGTATTGTGTTGTTGTGTTCTATTGTTCTAGTTTTACAGTATTGTGTTGTGTTCTAATTCTACAGTATCACGTTGTGTTCTGTTCTATTCTAATTCTACAGTATTGTGTTGTTGTGTTCTATTCTGTTCTAATTCTACAGTATTGTGTTGTGTTCTATTCTAATTCTACAGTATTGTGTTGTGTTCTGTTCTATTCTAATTCTACAGTATTGTGTTGTGTTCTGTTCTATTCTAATTCTACAGTATTGTGTTGTTGTGTTCTATTCTGTTCTAATTCTACAGTATTGCCTTCTAATCTATTCTGTTCTGCTCTATTCCTATTCCTATCCGTATTCCATTCTTAAACACATTTTCCTGATAGGGCAGGGATGGGCCCCAGGTTCAGCCCCCCAGCCCCTTTGAACACGCCCAAAGTAGGTGGTAATCCTCAACTTACTTTAGTTCCTTTAGTGACCATTCCAAATGACAATAGCACTGGAAGAGATACTTGTGACCATTTTTCACACTTACGACCGTTGCAGCATCCCCAGGGTCACATGATCAAAATTCAGAGGCTTGGCAACTGGCATGTACTTATGACGGTTGCCGAGTCCCGGGGGGGATCACGTGACCCCCTTTTGCGGCCTTCTGACAAGCACAGTCCATGGGGGAGCCAGATTCATTTAAGAACCGTGTTACTGACTTAACAACTGAACTGATTTACTTAACCACCATGGCAAGGGCAGTCATAAAATGGGGCAAAGCTCATTTAACAAATGTCTCGCTTAACAACAGAAATTTTGGGCTCAGTTGTGGTTGAGGTCTACTAGACTCCACTGATATTCAGCAGCAAAAAGGCTGAATTTGAGAAGGCTATTCTTTTCATCGTTTTCGCCCCAAAGGTGGAAAAAAAATCCATGTGTTTTATTTAAACCTCACCAAGGCTTGAAAGATTTCTGCTACCTCTGGAAAACTTTTAGCTCAGCCTCTGGTGGCAACTGGCTGGCCTTGACTGGGCCTTAGAGCAAAACATAAATCCGGCCAGGTTAGTAGCAGGCTGGGAGACCATTAAGGGATCAGCTAAACTGGGAAATTAATTGGGATCTAATTAAGGGGATGATAGCCAGCAACTTAAATAACAGAATAACAGAGTTGGAAGGGATAGTCCAGGGGTAGGCAACCTTGGCTCTTTTATGACTCGTGGACTTCAACTCCCAGAATTCCTGAGCCAGCATGGCTCAGCTTGGAAACCTTTCCCTTTCCCCTCAGCGTGGCTGGCTCAGGGATTCTGGGAGTTGAAGTCCACGAGTCATAAAAGAACCAAGGTTGCTTACCCATGGGATTGTCCAACCCCCCCCCCCCCCCCGCTCAAACAGGAGACCATGTACCACTCCACACAACTTCAGCACTGCGGGCAGAAAAACATCACAAAGTCTTGACATGACCTGGCTAACAGGACATTTTCCTGAAACCCCAAAATGTGAATAAAATAAGAAACACGAACCAGAAAAATGGCTCCCTCTGACAATAACATTTCAATGTATTTTCCCCCCATAATTTTGTTTAGGCTTTAAAAAAAAAACAACCTGAAACTGAATATCAGTTTTCTTTCTTTTTTTTTTACCCCTCTTTCTTTCTCCTGCAAATGTGTATGACTGCTGACAGTGAAAACAATTAATCGGAGGAACAGCTTGCCCTTGGGAAGCTGTGAATGCTCCAACACTGGAGGTTTTCAAGAAGACACTGGCCAGCTGTCTGTCTGAAATGGTATAGGGTTGCCTGCCTGAGCAAGGGGTTAGACTAGATGACCTCCAGGGTCCCTTCCAACTCTTGTTATTCTGTTATTCTGAACTGCTTGCCTCCGGAAGTTGTGAATGCTGCAACACTGGAGGTTTTCGAGAAGAGACTGGCCAGCCGTTTCGTCTGAAATGGTATAGGCCAAGGTCTCCTGCCTGAGCAGGGGGGTTGGACTAGATGACCTCCAGGGTCCCTTCCAACTCTTGTTATTCTGTATTCTATTTTGTATGCTGTGTTCTCTTTTTCTGTTGCTGTTCCTAAAAAAAAAAAGGAAGAAAAAAGCCTTGTCCTGGGAAACTTTTCCGGGGTCACACCGCTGTGAGAACAAGCAGCAGGGAAAGATTGGGTTAGCTCATTTCAAAACCAGTCTGTGACCTTTACCTTTCCTCCTGACAGCTTTTGATCACGCAGTTCCCGCCCGGCTCTCTCTGAATATTTCTCCAGATCCTCACGTCCCGTGCAGCCCCCTTGTTCACTCCACCCCTTTCCCATTGCTGCAACTTTATCTTCCAGCCCCCATTTGCAAAACCCAGGTCAAGGAGAAGTAGCCCAGCCCCCAGGTGTCTGCATTTATGATGGTGGGATCACGTGCAACTAGGTGGGGAGGGGGGGTTACACAACACACAGTGCAAACCAAACAAACCACATTCCCCCTTCCTAGCCCTGCCTTATTTTCGTATCAGCCGCCCAATCTTAGCTAGTGCCACTATCTCCTGTTCATTAAAAGAGAGAGAAACTCTCCATGGGTCAATTTTAATCTTTCTATGAGATCAGACTAAGCTCAGGGTTACAGTGACCCCACTTCCTTTATTTTAAAGGACACTCCTTTATTTAACAAAAAACACTTGTCCTTTAGCTGTAGTTCTTTTTCAAAAATTTATCTTTGCCCTTTATTTTGGTCACTTAACTTTTTAAAGCACCAATGGCACCACTTGAGGCACAGGGATTTTTTTTTCACATTCCTGGGAAAAATATGGAAATGGAATTATCATTTTAACATAAGCTTACATATACTCTTTTGAGTTTAGGTATTTGTATTAGGATGTGCACTCTTTCCTGGTTTTCCTCCTTAATTTTCATTTTTAAAGCAAAGTTCTAAATACAAGCAATTATTATTTTTTTAATCTCTTTTCAGATTTGTCCTTTATTCCCCCCCCCCCAAGAAAATACAGTTTGTGTCTTTAAGAAAACTTCTTCTGGAATATAAAATACCTCTATGATTATATTTATTGTCTTCAATTCATGCCTAATGTTCTTTTCCAGAATATTTCATGGACCAGTCTATTTTTATCCAACTATGCCTATCATCTGACAATGAGCTTAACCATATCCGTAAAAGACTTAAAGGCATCAAACCGTAAACCCTGTTAGGGTTAAGCTTGGTTTAGTTCTTTAGAGGCTTAGCCAGCCAAAAGACGCAAGCTTGTTTGGCTACTTTGTTTGGCTCAGATTGCTCTATGAATCTCCTTTGCTTATAAAATAGACCAAATCTTCAAAAGACGTTTAAGCACAAATAAAAGCCAAACTTTGTTGAGTCAGACTGGATTCCTGGTGAACAGCACAATCCCAGAAGCCTCCAGAAGCTGTGAAAGCTCCAACCCTGGAAGTTCTTAAGAAGACAGCCATTTCTCTGAAGTGGTATAGGGTTTCCTGCCTGAGCAGGGGGTTGGACTAGATGACCTCCAAGGTCCCTTCCCCAAGATTTAAGCTGCTAAACATGAGTTCTGCCCCGTTTAAGGATCTTTCTTTCCACAGTTCTCAAGTGAAACCCCCCCTCCCAATTAAGTTAGGAACACGGACGTTAAGCGAATCCGGCTTCCTCATGGGCTGAAGGTCACAAAGAGGGGATCGCAGCCCCGGGATGCCGCAACCGTCCTAAGTCCCTGCCAGTTGCCAAGCCTCTGAATTTCGCTCAGGTGACTGTAGGTCTGCAAGAGTCACAAATATGGAAAAAAAATGCTGCTAAGTCCCTTTTTTCCAGTTCGGTCACTAACGACCAACTGAATGGATGGGAAGCCGGAGACGGTTGCGCTTTGGAGCTTCCCCGGGATTTCCTCGTGGTCTCCCATTCCCCCACCCCACCCCCGGAGCTCACCTTTTCCCCCCAGCCACCGCAAGAGCCAGGTGGAGCTCAGCATACGGGCCAGGCGCCACCTCCGCGCCGGAGCCCCCGCTCGCCTCTCCGCTCCGGGCTGCTGCCGGCCAAGGCAAGGACCGGGCGGGCGGGCGAGCCGGCTCTCCTCCCGGCAGGCGTCTCCCGAGTGCGCCGGGGAGGCGGGGAGGCCGGGAGCCAGCCGCGGGGCGGGGCGGGCGGGCAGGTGGGGCGGGCTTTGCAAGCGGGCGCCCGCGGGCGCCGCTGCTCCCTCCCAGGCCGGGGCTCGGCGAAAGGCTGTCCGGCGCCCCCCCCGCCCCTCCCCGCCGAAGCGCCCCCGGGAGCCCGAGCGGGCAGCGTCCAGGAGAGGGGGAGGCCAGCCGGGAAGGGGCCGGAGGTCCGGGCCCCTTGCAGAGCCGCCTGTGCCTTTTCCTCCCGCCGGCCTTGGCTGGCAGTCCCGGTACCCCGCCAGGGAGGGAGGTCACGCGGTGGCAGCTGAAAAAGTCCGGAGGGAAAGAAAGGAGGGAGAGAGAGAGGGAAAGAGAAAGAGGAAGAAAGAGGAGACAGAAAGAGAAAGAGACGGAAAGAGAAAGAGAAAAAGAGAAAGACAAAGAGAAACTAAAAGAGAAAGAAAAGAAAGAAAAAGAGAGAAAGACAAAGAGAAACTAAAAGAGAAAGAAGAAAGAGAAAGAGAAAAGAAAGAAAAAGAGACAGAGAAAGACAAAGAGAAACTAAAAGAGAAAGAAGAAAAAGAAAGAGAAAAGAAAGAAAAAGAAAAAAGAGAAAGACAAAGAGAAACTAAAAGAGAAAGAAGAAAGGCAGAGAGAAAGGAAAAAGAAAGAGAAATTGACAAAGGAACAAAAAAGAGAAAGAAAGAGAGAGAAAGAGAGAGGGAATCTCCAGGGGCACTGAACTAATAGAGTTTATTTCTCCAGCGTTCTCCTTACCTCCCAAAGTTCCTGCTATCTGATCATGATGTTATTTTCGAAGAGCCCGTAAAAATCCAGCTTTTCTGGAAAAGAGCAGTCAGATGATGCTACCCACTGCAAATTAAATGCAAAATTATACATATCAGCACTGTAAGCTACTCAAAGTCTGCATGATTTCTCCAGATTGTTCCTGATGAGTTTTGTGTGTGTGTGTGTGTGTGTGTGTGTGTGAGTGAGTGAGTGAGAGAGAGAGAGAGAGAGAGAGAGAGAGAAGCTTTGAAAGCTTGTTTGGTTTTAAACAAAGAGTCTTTCAACTTTGTTAATTCTTTTCTTAGGAGGTTTTTCCAAGATACAATTTCTCATTGGAAATCAAGTTGGATCAAACAATTATTTTAAATTTGTATCTATTTCTTTGCCATTTGTACATATAAATACAAGCAGTCCTTGAACTTTCCAGCCATTTGTTTAGTGATCGTCACTGGAAAAAAAAGTGACTTATGACCATTTTTCACACGACCATTGCAAAATCCCTGTGATCGCGTGGTCGAAATTCGGACGCTTGGCAACCGACTCACATTTATGACGGTCACAGCGATCCCCTTTTGCGACCTTCTGACAAGCAAAGCCGATGGGGGAAGCCAGATTCACTTAACGACTGTGTGACTAACTTAACGACTGTGGCGATTCGCTTAACAACTGTGGCCAGGGAGGTCGTAACATGGGACAAAACTCACTTAACAACCGCCTTGCTTAGCAACAATAATTTTGAGCTCAGTTGTAGCTGTAAGTCGAGGGCTACCTGAATTTGTCTCTATACTGGCCGTCTTGAAAGATTTCAGGAGTGTTGCGCGCAATGAATAATTTAAATTTAAAATTCTCTGCAGCGTGGCCAGATTTAAGAAGAAAAAAAAACTAATAATAATGCAAGTGTATAGAATTGCAATCTGCTCTACAAGATCCTTAAGGGCAGGGCTTTTCAACCAGTGGTACAAGTACCACTGGTGGTACATTGGCACCTGGCAGGTGGTATATGACCATCATAGAAAAGTGGTAGTGGGGGCGGGGAATGAGCTAAACCGCACAAGCGCCGCACCGCACAAGCCTGAGCGAGAGACGGCTGGAGCTGCAGGGCTGTCAGGGTTCAGTAGAAGCTCCAGGATCAGCGCCAGGCTCCAGCTGAGCCCAGAAGAAGCGCCGATCAGCTGGAACGTTGCAGCATCTCCAGGGTCTTGTGATTTACATTCAGATGCTTGGCAACTCATTCATATTTATGACGGTCACAGTGTCCCAGGGTCATGGGAAGTGACCAAAACCTGCTGCAACCACCCAGCAGACGGGGGGGGGGGGAAATAAAAACCAAACACCCCACCCCCCCACCCCCGCTGCCAATCCTCAACAGAAATGCTCACAACAATGAAAACCTCGGACGGGAGGAAGAGCGCCGCTGGGCAGGCAGGTGTCTTCCTCACCTGTGGCTTGGGGGGCACTTTTTTCAGTGCCATTGTAACTTCAAACAGTCACTAAGCGAACTGTTGTAAGTCGAGGACTACCAGTACTTCATCACTTTCCTTTTTTTTTTTTGGTCATCAAGTTTTTGACCCCTTGCTAGGCGACTGGTGGTCCTCGGATGGTACAATGGGTGAAAAGGTTGAAAAGCCCTGCTTAAGGGCACCCATCCCAGGGAATCTCTTTTCCAGACAGATAACATCACCCTAATTTGGGGGAGGGGGGACTACACAAACAACTCCAGAGGATGGGCTTCCCTTCCCTCGGGCGTTTGCTCTTCAATGGGCTCAAATCTTCACAAACGAACCCGGAAGTTGCTCATTCTCCCCCTCCTCCTGCGCTGGGGCGAGTCTACCTTCTTGCTTCTAGGGCGCGAGAAAGAGGTCGGCGACGGCGGAGCGCGTGTGACGTCACAGTTTCGTGCGTCATGAGGAGCGCGGCGATTGGCGACGCACGGATGGCAGGGACGTGCCCTGCTGGCTATATGAGCTCCGCGGAGGCGCCTCCTCGGCCTTTTTCCGCCTCGTTCTTCGCTCGCGCCGGGGGCTGCCGCCACTAGCGCTCTTCCAGCCGACACCGCCGGCCCGCCGCCGACGCCTGCCAGCCCGCCGCCTCAGCCATGATCATCTACCGCGACTGCATCAGCCGTGAGCCGAAGCCCCCCGCCGCTATTTTGCCCCCCTCTGAATCGCACGGGGGGGAGGGAGGGAGGGGGAAGGAGGGGGCGCCGAGTGCGCCTGCGCGGCTTGGCATACCAGGCCGGGGTTCGCGCGCCGGACTCACCTCCAACTGCGCCTGCGCCCTTTCGCCCGGCTAGTGCCTGGACAGGGGAGAGAGAGAGAGAGAGAGAGGGAAAAAAAAGAAGCCGGCGCGGGGTCGACGGTCCTTCTTCCCCCCTCCCCCTCAAAGACGGCGCTCCATTGTCTGCGCATGTGTGTCGCCAAGGCGCCTGCCGGCCGCCGGCCACAGTGCGCTTGCGCGAGAGGCCGGGAGCGGGGAGGGCAGGAAGGACGAGTCTGCTGCGGCGGGTAAAAGCCGCCGGCCGCCGATAGAGGGCGACAAAAGGGGCCGCAGGGAGCTCTCGCTCCCCCTGGTGGCCGTGTGGGGTATTGCAGGCGGCTTTTAGTAGGTTTTCTCCATCCCTGGAGGTTTTTAAGAGGCGGTTGGGCCACCACGTGCCTGGAACGGCGTGTTCAAGCAGGGGGCTGGACTAGAAGACCTCTAAGAACCCTTCCAAGCCTGTTAATTTTACGTTTCTCCCCCATCTGGGCCCGGGAAACACCTGCTCGGGTAGGGGCTGGCACGCAGTTTGATGCCCTGGAATAGTGGCCGTTCACAGCCCAGGTTAGGTATTGGGAACAGCTGTTGGCCTTCCTGGCTGGCTTGAAGCTTCCTATTTGCAACTCCTGGGGTTTCAGACTCCCATTGCGTGATTTCTTGGGAGCTCTTGGGCCTCCTTACCCCGATGGTAAGTCCCAAAGATGCTTTTTTTTCCAGGAGGCAACTGGACTTTCCCGTTTCTTTTCGAAGACGTTTCGTTTCTCATCCCCAGAAGCTTCTTGGGCTCTGACCGGATGGTGGAGGATGGAAGGATTTATATTCCTCGCAGTCATCTGGTCTTTTGCCCTCCTCTTTTAGAGAGCCGTTGAGGCCACCTGGAGGTCGGTCCATGTCCTGAGTGGTGCAAATGGGTGGGGAGCCTTCTCCCCACCCATTTGCACCACTCAGGTGATTCTGAGGACGCAGGTAAAATTCCAGGTGGCCTTAAGGGCTCTCTAAAAGAAGGCAAATCACCAGCTCCCATTCCCCACCATCCAGTCAGAACCTGAAGAAGCTTCTTGGATGGGAAGCGAAACATCTTCAAAGAAAAAAACAGTCCAGTCGCCACCTGAAAAAAGCACCTTTGGGACAACCATGACCGATGACAGAGTCTCCATAGACATTTACTGTTGGTAAGATGGATCTTAGGTCTGTCGGGGTGGGAGAAGGACACTCTGCCCCATGTGGTAGGAATATGGGTGGTCCTTACAGGGGAAGAGCAGAGGGGTAGGTTTCAGATCTACATTGCCTCCAGAAATCGTGGGCACTCCATCCCTGGAGGTTTTTAAGAAGAGACTGGACAGCCACTTGTCTGAGATGGTATAGGTTCTCCTGCTTGAGCAGGGGGCTGGACTACAAGACCTCCAAGGTGCCTTCCAGCTCTATTCTATTTTCTCCCAAGAAAAAGGCAGGGGGAGAATGAGCTGCAAAGAGCGGAAGTTTTGCCCCCTTTCCAAGCTGCCCCTGGGAATCTGCGTGGGCCAAGTTTGAGCGAAGGATGGTGGGGAAAAAACGCTTTGTGTTATTTCTTCCTCTCACAGAAGATGAGATGTTCTCGGATATCTACAAAATCACAGAAGTTGCCAACGGCCTCTGCCTGGAAGTGGAAGGGAAGGTAGGTCTGAACTGGGCCTGGGTGGATCTGAAAAGAGGGGTGTCAGTAAGATTTTTCCACCAGGAATTCTTACTTAGAATAGAATGGAATTCTCTATGGGCCAAGTGCGATTGAACGCACAACGAATTTCCATTTATTAATCAATTTCTTTCCCTGACCCTTTTCTGTGCAGAGGTTGAATCTATTTTGAGTAGCTCTTCAGAGGTGAATGCACAACTAGTGTTACCGGCGTAGGACAACTGGCCCTCCCCCCCCCCAAGATCACAGTACAATTACTATCTTAATTTTGATGGCACAGGTTCCCCCCCCCTCCAATACACACACACACACCTTAAATACAGGAATAGAAGTGGGATTTCTGAGAAAGATGCTCTTCTTGTTTTATTCTGAATCCCACACGTCTCACTGCTCAAAACTGCAGTGCTGAAAGGGGGGGTGTTGGTCAAGGGTTTGTGACTGGTGGGTTGAGGGTTTCGAGGTTAAAAGCAGACTGTTGTCCCCTACATGTGTCTTTTTTCCAACCCTAAAATTGCAGAAAAGCAGCCCTAACATGGACAATAATCACTCTATTACGTTGCCAGCCTTTTGATGTCGCCACCTCCAGCTCATCTGGGAGCAATTGATCATGGCCCTTTTACGGGAATAAGATAGAAACCAGAAAGTCATAATAAAATTTCCAGAACGTTGTGTATACATCTTTCAATAATTATCAGCTACTCCAATTGATAATATTTTGAATAATGGAACGGGTGTCTTGGGTGCTTTTGAAAGCTAAAAAAATCCCCCAAATTCTGGGCTTGATTTGGAGATGTGGAGAGAGTATAGGCAACACTTGTTACCTGATTCGGAATAGAGGTAGTCCTTGATTTACAACTGCAATTGGAGCCCAAAATTTCAGTTGCTAAGTGAGACATTTGTCGGTGCGATTTTTGCCCCATTTTACAAGCTTTCTTGCCACAGTTGTAAAGTGAATTACCACAGCAACATGGTGGTTAAGCGGATCCGGCTTCTCCGTGGACTTTGTCAGAAGATCACCAAATGGGGACACTGCAAATGTCATAAATACGAGTCAGTCTGAGTTTTGATCACGTGACCATGAGGCCGCAGAGGTCATAAGCGTGAAAAACGCTTTTGGTGTCTTTGTAACTTTGAATCGGGTCTTCCAACTTGGCCCTTTGATGACTTATGGACTTTTAACTCCCAGCGTGCCTGGCTGAGGAATTCTGGGAGTTGCAGTCCACAAGTCATCAAAGGGCCAAGTTGGAAGACTGCTGCTTCGGATGGAGAAAAAGCACGCGGGTTCGCGATATATAGATATGTACATATATACGTATATGCATACACACACACACACACATAATCGGGGTTTCTCGCTTACGTCCACATCCCAGATGGTCAGCCGGAAAGAGGGCGAAATTGACGACGCTCTGATTGGTGGAAATGCCTCTGCCGAAGGCCCCGAGGGAGACGGCACGGAGGCCACGGTCATCACCGGGGTTGACATCGTCATGAATCACCACCTCCAGGAAACCTCTTTCACCAAGGAGAGTTACAAAAAGTACATCAAGGACTACATGAAGTCGTAAGTGGACCCTCCTTTGGTAGCTGACGGGAAGCTTGCCCAGGCTTGATCTTCGGAGCTTTTGGAAAGGCTTGTTGAGCACAGCCACCCGTCCCTCTTCGTGGATCAAACCTTCAGTCTACACTCGGCCTATATGGAGGGAGGGGGGATCTATACCTTGTAGATCACGTTGCACTAGGAGGCTTGGAGAGTTGCTAAGCGCAAGCACTCCTCGACTTCACCACTGCTGTGGATGACAGTGCCTGGCTGAGGAATTCTGGGAGTTAGTCCACAAGTCATCAAAGGGGGCCGTGTTTGAACACCCCCCTCCCCCGTGTTAGGTAAATCCAGCTTCCCCCTTTGGCTTGCACCTGGAAAGGTTGCAAATGGTGATCAGGTGATCCCCAGAATCATTGTTAAAATACGTGACAGTGGCCGTAGTGTTGCTGCCAGCCGTTGTAAACGCACGGACCAGTCACTTCGGTACTACTAGAACTGTAGTTTAAGTAGAGGACTTTCCATATTGTCCAGCCCACGGAGGTCGCTTTAGTTACAGCCTTTGTTGTCTCGTACAATTTCCGTCTCGAGTTTTACTTAGGGAGAAGAGAGGGCGTGTAAGTGTTGAGGAATTGTTTTCTGTCTCTAGTATCAAAGCCAGACTTGAGGAGACCAAGCCAGAGAGAGTAAAGCCTTTTATGACAGGGGCAGCTGAACAAGTCAAGCACATCCTGGGAAACTTCAAAAATTATCAGGTGAGTTCACAGCCCCTTTGTTTTCCCTCCGAAAATATATCGAGTCTTACGTGATCCCGGCGTTACTGTAAACTGGTTAGCTTTTTGCTCCAGACCTACAAACACATTTCGTTAAATATCTGGATTTTATTTTGAAATGATTTGGGGAGTGGGGGCAGCTTTTTAACTTCAAGTTCGGCTGTCTGGAGATTCTCAGTCATCCAGGTCATAGTTGCCCCAAAGATGCATTTATCTCCCAGTCTACAACACAGTCCTTTCAACAGCTCCAAGGTGGTTCCCCACCCATTTGCTCTAATCAGGTGACCCTCCAAGTGGCCTCAACGACTCTCTAGAGGAATGCAAATGACCAGCGGTCTGCAAGGAGTATAAATCCATCCATCCCCAACCATCCAGTCAGAACCTGAAGAAGCTTCTTGGATGAGAAGCAAAACATCGCCAAAGAAAAACAAAGTCCAGTTGCCTCCTGAAAAAAAGCCTCTTTGATTCAAGTCTGACTGAATTGAGTAGATTCTCTAAATTTGAGGAATCGACACAGTTTAATGTTCTGGGGAACCACACCAATCTGGCCATTCCATCTCTAAACTATTAAATTAGGTCACCATACTGCAAAAAAGATGTTGAGAGTTTGGGGGGGGGAAAGTCAGAGAAGAGCAACTAAGATGATCCAAGGCCTGGAGGCTTAAAACCTACGAAGAACGGCTGCGGGACTTGGGTTTGGCTAGTCCAGAGAAAAGAAGAAAGAGGGGAGACATTCTTAGCAGCGTTCCAGCAATTGAGGGGCTGCCACGAAGAAGAGGGGGCCAGCTTGTTCAAAGCACCAGAGGGCAGGAGGAGAAACCATGGTGATCCAACCTGGAATTAAGGAGAAACTTCCTGACGGTGAGGACAATTAACCAGTGGAACAACCTGCCTCCAGAAGTTGTGATGCTCCATGACTGGAGTTTTTTAAGAAGAGACTGGACAGTCACTTGTCTTGAGATGGTACAGGTTCTCCTGCTTGAGCAGGGGGCTGGACTAGAAGACCTCCAAGGTCCCTTCCAGCTCTATTCTACTCCAAATGCTCTTTTAAGAGATTTATTTCCGGGGGAAGGAAAAACCACCTTGCTTAGAAGCAGATGGAGCAAGAGCCCTCTAACAGGCGATATTTCTTCCTCCTAGTTTTTTGTAGGAGAGAACATGAATCCAGACGGCATGGTGGGGCTACTGGACTTCCGCGAAGATGGCGTGACCCCCTATATGATTTTCTTTAAGGATGGATTAGAGATGGAGAAATGCGTAAGTGTTGATATTTACAGGATGCTGGGGATAAAATTGCAGAGAGGCAGGAGACAGTCTTAGCTGAGTCAGGCTGTTAAAAAGTAGGGCAGTTGTAACAGCAGCCAGCTCGACGTTTACACTGAGTCCTCGGCTTACGACCAGAATTTCTGTCACATTTGTTAAGCGAACTTTGCCCCCTTTTGACGACCTTCCCTGCCCCGGTTGTTAAGTGAATTGCTGCCATTGTTAAGCTAGTCAACACGGCCGTTAAGAGAATCTGGCCTCCCCATTGACTTTGCTTATCAGGAGGTCGCAAAAGGGGGGGGGGAATTACGTGACACCCCCCCCCCTGCCAGGACACACCGCTGCGACCGTCATAAATACAAGCCAGCTGCCAAGCCTCCAAATTTCAGTCTGCAGACCGTGAGGTAGGCCCTAAGTCCCTTTCTCCAGTGCCGCTGTAACTATGAATGGTCACTAGATGAACTGTTGTAAGTTAAGGACTAGCTGTATAAGAAATGGAGAGAAAAGATAAGAGCAATCTTATCTGACATGAACTTCAAACTTCACAGTAACTCCGACCCATCACAGCTATCGTGCTGTGCTCTCCCACCTTTGAGTGAACTTCAGTAACATGGCTAGTTCCCAACATAGGATCACAGTTTCTGGCGCTAAGTGAGGCATTTCTTAAGTGAACTTTGCCCCATTTCACCAGCTCTCTTGCCGCACTTAAGCGAATCCCTGCGGTTGTTAAAACTTAGCAACACTCGTTAAGCCAATCCAGCTGCGCGCTCCCCCCCCCCCTTGGCTTTGTCAGAAGGTTGCAAAAGGGGATCACGTCGTGCGCACGCACACACAAAGGACGCCACGACCATCACACATGTGAGCCAGTTGCCAAGCGTGTGAATTTGGATCAGGGGTGCCGCAGCAGTTGTAGGCGCAAACCTGGTGTAAGTGTGAGGACTATCCTGTGATTTTAAAAGAATGCGGGAAGCCTGGCTGATGAGCTCCGTTATTTCTAAAAAAATACTGTGAATCCGTTTGCTGTCGAGGCCATTCCAGTTGGCCTTTTGTGTCTCTCCCCCCCCCCCCAAAAAAAGTGGTGCCTGGTGGAGAAGCTCTCCGTCCCATTTTCCTCCTTTCAAACCCCCCCCCCTGCCCTCCTCTCCCAGAAATCAGGGAGCGAGATCTCTCCTTCCTTAACTGCCAAGCATCGACTGATAGGCCTGGAGGTCTTTTGATTTCCTCCCTGGCTTGCATTCAGATGCAACAGCAACTTTTTCCTTGCGCTTTCTGACTGCCCTGTGGCAGCTCAGATTGAATAAAGGAGAACATCGTTATTTTTATTTTTATTTTATATTTTTTTGTTTTTAAAGCAGGGAAACGGCTGGTTTGATGTGGTGCCCAAAGTTCCTGGCTTAACTTTCCTTCCTTTTCTTAACAGTAACGAGAAACCAATCATTCTGAATCATTTGTCATCATAATTGGCTGCTGCTCTTTATTCATCCAACAACAACAAACAAAAAAAACAACAACCATCATGACTCAACAAAACATCTGCAAACCTGGACTGATTTCATCTCCAGCTTAATTTGATTTATTTTGAACCCACCCACCCCCCCCCCGAATTAATTGGAAGTGTGGAGGCGTTGGGTTTTTTTGTTGGGTTTTTTTTTTGTTTTTTTAAAAAAAAGAGGGAAAAAAACTTGTCTTGTAGGCTGTCTGAAATAAAAAAAAACTCATTTAAACCCAGCATTAGGTGATGCCTCTTGGTTTAATATGTTGAGCAGGATTCTCGTAGCTGTTGTGCGTTTGGATTGCTTGATGTCTCCATAGCTGTAGTGTGGCGTTAGCGGTTGCGTCTGCAAACACTGGGACCTTGAAACTGGAAGATCAGTTGGCCACAAACCGAACTGTTGTTTAGACAACTTGGGGGGAAAAAATCAAAACTTCTAATAAATAAAGAAGACGGCCGAAGCGGACTTCACATCATGTCACGCAACGAATCGCAATAACTACTCAGAGGACAAGGTTGGAGGCCTGGATGTGGCGTAGCCCCCCCCCGCACACGCTAATCTGAGTATTTCGCCCGCAAAGGAGGAGAGATGGCGTGTTTTGTTTCGTTTTTTTTCCAACAAACACATGGCAGATGCCGATTTGAGCAGAAAGCGGGAACGAGAATGCTTGGCAGCGGGAACGAGAATATTGGGCAAAGAATCTACACATTCTCGAGGCATTGCTGACGACGTCATAACGAAATCACTGTAATTTAAATACATAAGTATAATACCAATTTAATCACAGGTTACTAATTTGCTGTGTGGTGTATCAATTCCTAAGCCTGAAGCCCTTAGTGGCAGTTTGGTAGCAAACTACACGGATCAAAGGGAACGGCTCTACGCAGCAAGCATTGTGTGCTTCCAGTTTGAATTGTGCAAAGTTTGAAGTACTGGAATGGTTATTTCTCTTTCCCACCCCTGAAGTAGTTGTAATCGGGGAGGTGGGGGCAGGGATCTATATCACGTTACTTGAGAATTATTATACCTTGTTTACTACAGTTAGACGCAGTTACTTCTACCAGGGTTCTGGACAATAATACACGATCTGGGCAGTTGCAGATGACGGGAGAGAGGCCAGTCTGCGCTCTCCATTTGGAGGGGAAGGGGGTGCCTGCAACAGAGATTCCTCGGCTGACAAACTAGGAAATGGGGGTCAACAAAATGGCTTTCCAGCACGATAGATAGGAAGGGAGCCTGGTGTGGTGCCATAACAGGACTAAAAGTCTTGAATGCTAATTTGGAGAGTTCAGTTACCCACAGGACTCTCTGTCCGCGTTTCTCTTGAGCAGAAAGAAATGCTTAAAAAATTTTTTTTCCATCAAACCTCTCTTGGCTGTAAACGAGGATAGATGAATCTTTCCACCTGGCTAGCAAGAGCTGTTTAGCTCAGCACTGGTAGTTAAAATATGCATAAATTTAGGAATTACGGAGCGCAGATCGAGTTTCTCTGGATTCTGCGTATAAAGAGCTGGTAGATCTTAAGCAGACATGATAATTTTGTAAATGAAAGTGCGTTATTTTAGGGAATGGCAGGTTTAGCTGATCGTTGAATCGGTTTTACTTTTTATCGTGGCCTTATTTTTCTATAAAGCTTAACCGTTGACTGGTGTGTAGATAGATGATAGACGGATGTACAGATAGAGACATATAGAGAGAGACAGATTAGAGATGGATAGATATAGATGATAGATGTAGAGACAGAGATGCAGTGCTTTTTTTGTAAAAGAAAAAGGTGCCGGAACTCACACATGTCATACAACCCGCCTTGCCTACCCTACAAGGTTCCATCCAGAAAAGGTGCCGGAACTCCGTTCTGGGCATTCTATGAGAAAAAAAGCCCTGCAGAGATGGATAGATACAGATATGTAGAGAGATTGGAGATGATAGATGTAGAGATGGATAGATATAGATGTAGAGATAGATTAGAGATGCATAGGTAAATGTAGAGACAGATGGGTAGATAATAGGTAGAGATAGAGACAGATTAGATGGCCAGATGACAGGCAGACATGATGTAGAGATGAGGTGGATAGATGCACTCCTATTTAAATCTTAAATATGCAAGTTAAACTATTAAAATTATTTTCAGCATTGGTTTTAATGGGGATTGCCAGCTGTAATTGACAAGATCGGAAAGCTGAGTGCTCTCTGGATATTTTGTGTGGTTCTAGTATTTGCGCTTGTGAGGCACGGATCCTTTTGTGTTTCAATGATGTTGTGCAGGTTATTCTAAATAGACAGACAAAGTGGAGTTCTTCATAGAGTCCCAACACCTGAAACCTTTTGCTGTTCGGCATGGTGCCACGGGGTTTTTAAGTGATGCTTAAAACAGTTGCCTATTAGGGTTTCCTGCCTGAGCAGGGGGTTGGACTAGATGATCTCCAAGGTCCCTTCCAACTTTATTATTATTATTATAGAAAATAAATTGGTCATTAGGAGCACAGGTGTTTTGCTTTATTAAGCAAGAGCAAATATGCGTATAGCACAACCAGACGTGTTCCCGACACGTGCAGCAGAGGAGAACTGGAGGAAATTTTCTTCAGATAGAAGTGAGTGCATGATAGCTTTTATCTGTAGCTTTTCTTTCCTTGGGTCTTTCATAACCTCTTTCAAAAGGGTCACGTGAAAGGAGCCAAACAGTGTTATCGAAACTGTATTGTTGGAAACCGCTTAATGTTTCTGTGACTTGCGTGGACTTTTTTTTTGTTTTTGGCTCAGCTGTGCTGCTTCATTGCCCTTGAAATGGCTAATTCTCAGGACTTTGGGTTGATCTTTTAAACATTTCACTTCCTAGCTTAAATGTTGAGGGTGGTGTGTTTTTGTTTTTTTAAGTCACTATTTCCTTTCCACTCTTATTTTCTACAAACCCTGGGTGCTTGACTCAAGGGGAGCTTAATTACTAAGAAAAAGGTCTTTTGTATGCATGGCGTCAGCGTTTTCAATCTTAAGTCTTTTGAACTAGAAGCGATCCTTGGCAGACTGTATTCAAGCAAGCATTGATTAAGGACTATGCCGGGATAACAGAAAAACGCCAGAGTGAGATCTATTCACTGCCCTGGCAGACTTCCTATTTTGGGGCTTATGTTCAAAATGTTCAAGAAAAAAAAACCCAGAATACTGAAATATTAGTCACATATTGCTGGGCAAAACTATATAGTCTTTTGCTAAATATTAGTCACATATTGCTGGGCAAAGCTATAGTCTCTTGCTATTTCCCGGGCATGAAGAGCCACATCCTGTTGCTCACCAGATTGTGTGACTGCAACTGGGCTATTTATTCAGTATATAAAACCGGGCACGTTTATTCTCTTTGTAAGAAAGTTTTCAAGAAGACCAGGCTTAAAACAGCTAGGTGGGGGGGAAAAAACGTTTATGTCTATAAAGACTGCAATAGGCCTGAGGCAGCAAAGCATTAAGGTTTTTTGTTTTTGAAAAAAGGTTTGTTCCTATAGTATAGAGGAACTAGCCTAAGAGTATTCAGGTTCTTTTCGTGCGAAACATGGATTGTTTTAGTGGGTCTTGCTGGCAGGTCCAAATGCAAAACTTTCATAAGACGTATAATCTTTTGGTCTAAGAGCCGGAGGAATGTTACGTTTGCCCTTGAGTCCACCTTAAAAGACAAAACTTTTTTAAAAAATTGTTGGTTGTTAAATTCGTGGAGCTGATTTTAACTCTTCCATTATTTATTCTGAGCGCTTCCAATAGGCATGTTTTAATAATCCCCTTGGCGATCTCTCTCTAAATTGTTGACATTCAATCCTTTCCGTGTTCAATCTGTAATGCTTGCTTTGGACAAAAAGTTGAAGCGCTTGCAATTTTAAGGGAATTCGGACCGCCACATTTTATAAAACGCTTTTATGGAAATTTATAGACCTTTTCTGCACGTCTGGGGGCATGATTCAAAGAGGTTTTTGCAGTTGCGATTATTGCTGTGCTTAATAAGCTTTGGTAGATAAAGTATAGGGCGTCAAATATTAGAGAGTCACAAGCACATCTGGACTCTTCCGTTGCAAGGAAAATTGAATCTCCAGACTTTCACTAATGCAGCTTGAGATCCCGTTTCCTGAAAATTGCTACCCAATCCCACACAATATCCCAGATAAGTTTACCCACGTTAGGCTTAATACACTCTTGTGAGAAGGTCTCTTATTTATACACAAGCACCCCTTTCCATAAAAGGTACTGAGATGGTTTACAACAATTTAAAAATGTGACAAAATCGAAAAGCATCGGAGGCCAGCACCGATCAGTGTTAGAAAGCCAACTGGCAAATCTTAGGCAGGTTTGAATTAGCCATCATTAAGGCAGAGTTGAGAACAGACCTGGGGGGGAAAGCTACGTGTTCGTAAGCACCTTTTCCACTTCCTTTGGTCGCTGGAACGGAAAATAATGCTTCCAAATAGGATGCAACGGGGTATCCTATGCTTTAGTCAGAAATCACTCCATAAAGCTACCTCATTAGAAGCGGAGTCCTTAATCCATCTTACTCTTGGCTGGTGGGATAAGCACTATGGAACAAAATTTTAGATGCTGTGACAATAACGTTAGTACAAACCTACCACCAACAGAGGATAGAGTTACTACCGCCTACCACCAATAGAAAAGATAGTGTTACTACAACCCTGCCACCAATGAATAGAACAACAGAACAGATGGAGTGTAGAATAGAGTAGAATAGAATAGATGGAATGGAATACAGAATGGAATAGAATAGAACAGAATGGAATAGATGGAATGGAATGTAGAATAGAATCTAGAAGGGACCTTGGAGGTCTTCTAGTCCGGCCCCCTGCTCAAGCAGGATTTGATCTATTTATTAGCCATTCATTCTGGCTGAATATTTTGCTATGATGTCCACCACCCATCGTTTTGCCTTCAGTTCATCTCACAGTGGAAGCCAAGGTAGCTCACAAACGGGGAAGCAGCAACTCAAATGGTGGTAGCCCTTCTGAGGCCAGGCTGAAGCTGCCATTGCCAAAGATGAAGCAGGCATGTAAGCAAGATGGATGCAAGCCAGGAATCGAGTCTAAAAGATCCCTTTTAGATGGGAGAGAGAGAGAGAGAGATAAGAAGGAACCAAGTGATTAAAGACAGCAGGCTTGTAAATCCACAAAGCAAGATAAGCTGCCAGCAAAGGAAGCAGGGACTTTTTGGGGGTATGAAAGGTTCTTGAAGCCCACCCACTCTTGGGATCCAAACGTGGTGGCTTCCGTCCTTCTGGCTAGATTCTGCCAACCTAGTTGAGAAGGACGCGGGTAAGGGTGGATTGGATTGGATTGAATCTTATTCGTCCAAGTGCGATTGGACACACAATGAATTTGTCTCCCGTACAGCAGCTTACTTCAGCTTGCAAAACAACAGAAGAAGAAGAAGACCAAAAAAGGGGAGAAGAAGATAATAAAAAGGATAAATAATACTGCTACAGCCAAACGTGTTGTGGAGATCCTCCGTCATCCAGGTCATGGTAGTCCTAAAGGTGTTTTTCCCAGGAGGCAACTGGACTTTAATTTTTTCTCTGAAGATGTTTCGCTTCTCATCCAGGAAAGAAACTTCTTCAGCTCTGACTGGACAGCTCTCAATGAATCCTTCCATTCTCCCACTGTCCAGTCAGAGCTGAAGAAGCTTCTTGGATGAGAAGCGAAACGTCTTCAAAGAGAAACAAAGGAAGTGTAGGCCCGCTAAAGAGAGAAGATAGCAAGGAAATTACAAACAGGGAGAAAGCAGAGCTGCTTAACTCATACTTTGCATCAGTCTTGACACGCGCACAAAAAAACCATAGCCCAACACACCAAAAAAAAAAACCCCACACTGCAAAAGACAAACTAGAAACAAAAAATCAAAATAAGCAAGAGAATGGTAAGAGAACACCTATCTGGCCTTGAAGAATATAAATCACTGGGACCCGACAGATGACATCCCAGAGTTCTGAAAGAGCTGTATTTTACTTTTGAGGGTGGTGTAAAAACAAAAATGCACAGTCAAAAATAAACAGTCCAAGTCATAAACAATAGCAACAGTCCAAGGAGTAATCCAAACTACAAAGTCTTCTTACCAGTCCAGAGGTCAATACACAGTTCAGGTTTACAACAGTAGTAAACCAACAGCAGAGCAAAAACAGTAGTAGAGATCAGTGAATTCAGAGAGAGAGAGAGAAGCTACGTTCCTAGCTTCCTCTTATGGCCATGAGAACACTTACACACCCATAGGCCAATTACTGAAGCTAAAACTCAAATACTTTGGCCACCTAATGAGAAGGAAGGACTCACTGGAGAAGAGCCTAATGCTGGGAAAGATTGAGGGCAATAGAAGAAGGGGACGACAGAGAATGAGGTGGCTGGATGGAGTCACTGAAGCAGTAGGCGTGAGCTTAGATGGACTCCAGAAGATGGTAGAGGACAGGAAGGCCTGGAGGAATGTTGTCCATAGGGTTGCGATGGGTCGGACACGACTTCGCAACTAACAACAACAACAACAACAGGCCAATTAACTTCTTAAAGACATAGCATTATGGTTAATATATTTTCAACCCAACATTGTAGGCTAACACCATATGCCTAACACAGAGGTTATCTCAGAACCGTTGCACCACATCCTCCATAAATCCTGGAGCACCAGGGAAGTGCCCGAGGATTGGAAAAGGGCTGATGTGGTCCCCATCTTCAAGAAAGGGGGGGGGAAACAACCCAGGAAATACAGACCAATCAGTTTAACATCAATACCTGGAAAGATCCAAGAAAAGATCATCAAAAAACAGATCTGCGAGCAACTAGAAGCAAAGAACGTTATAACTAGCAGCCAGCACGGGTTTGTTAAAAACAGACCGGGCCAGACCAATCTGATCTCATTCTTCGATAAAGGGACTAAACTAGTAGACCAGTGAAACGTAGTATACCTAGATTTCAGTAAGGCATTTGACAAAGTAGACCACAACCTACTCCTTGGTAAGCTAGGAAAAGGTGGAATA
The DNA here is from genome assembly GCF_964194415.1 of Vipera berus. Classification (NCBI taxonomy): domain Eukaryota; kingdom Metazoa; phylum Chordata; class Lepidosauria; order Squamata; family Viperidae; genus Vipera; species Vipera berus. The sequence continues at coordinate 121,734,350 of NC_138206.1, read as the reverse complement.
GACAACATCACCACCAGGTGGATCTGTAGCTGGCTGACAAACCGTACTCAACGAGTAGTCCTCAATGGCACTACATCCACATGGAGAGAAGTAAGCAGTGGGGTACCACAAGGATCCGTCTTAGGCCCAGTAAACTCTTCAATATCTTCATAAATGATTTAGATGAGGGAATTGAAGGAGAACTCATCAAATTCGCAGATGGCACCCACCTGTCAGGAGTAGCCAACACCCCAGAAGACCAACCCGGGATCCAAAAAGATCTTCACAAACTTGAACAATGGGCCCTGTCCAACAAAACGAGTTTCAACGTGGAGAAATGCAAAGTCTTACACTTAGGCAGGAAAAACCAAAGGCACAAATACAGATTGGGCGAGACCTGACTCAAAAACATCAACTGTGGGAGGGACCGTGGAGTCCTAGTGGACCATCACTTGACCGTGAGCCAGCCGTGTGCAGCAGCAGCCCAAAAAGCCAATACAATCCTGGCTTGTATAAACAGAGACATAGAATCAAGAACATGTAAAGTATTAGTACCGCTTTACAAAGCCCTATAGTAAGGCCACACCTGGAATACTGCAGCCAATTTTGGTCACCATATCACAAAAAAGATGTTGAGAGTTTGGGAAAAAGTTTAGAAAAGAGCAACTAAGATGATCCAAGGCCTGGAGGCTAAAATATACAAAGAACGGCTGCAGGACTTGGGTCTGGCTAGTCCAGGGGTCAGCAACCTGAAACAGTGAAAGAGCCACTCGGAACTGGCTCCCTCACAAAAGGAAAAACTGGGAGCCGCAAAAAATGTGTGCACATGCGCGTACATGCGCAGAACAGGGTTTGACTGAAGAGTGGAGCCAAGGCGAGATATGCACCTACCCTGCATATTTGAATTGATTGGTTGAACTTTTTTAGTCCCACTTTTTTTTTTTTTTGGACTGCACATGGCAGAGGACTGGGAGCCGCAGGAGACGGCTGAAAGAGCTGCATGCGGCTCTGGAGCCGCGGGTTGCAGACCTGTGGGCTAGTCTAAAGAAAAGAAGAAATAAGGGAGACATGATAGCAGCGTTCCAGTATCTGAGGGGCTGGAAGCTGATCAAGGAGAGAAGCAACCTGGAATTAAGGAGAAACTTTCTGACAGTGAGGACAATGAACCAGTGGAAGAGCTAGCCACCAGAAATCGTGGGCGCTGCATCACTGAAAGTTTTTATAAAGAGACTGGACAATCTTGTGACTGAGACAGTATAGGTTCTCCTGCTTGAGCAGGGGGCTGGACTAGAAGACCTCCAGGGTCCCTTCCAGCTCTATTCTGTTCTGTTCTGTTCTAGTCCAGTTGCCTCGTGAAAAAAGCCCCTTTGGGATAACCAGTTTCAAAATGATAGAATACCTAACAATCTGTTGGGTCTTTTTCCTTACCTGATTCAACTTTTTTGTAACCCAAAAGTGGTGGTTACAACTTTGTAGGAATGTGAACTTCTTCTTCTTTTTATTTATTTCACTTATGTAACTTCCAGCATGGATGTTCTGGCATAGATACAGAGGTTCTTTCCAAGTGAACTTTTGGCCAATCAATGCTCAAGGCTAAATTCTGACTGGTTCACTCTGGAACATCTATGTTCTGCAAAGTTTACCCGGATTCTACATCTTGGTTAATCCCAAGATTCTGGTGCAAAACCAGAGCTTGAAAGGCCACAACACATCTGTGCTGATAACCCAGATGGAAGACGTCCAACAGTATCTCTAAGATATGCCCTATCCCTTTGTACATCACACCTGCTTTTGAAGTTAAAGAAGGAGAGAAGCAACCTAGAACTGAGGAGAATTTTCCTAACGGTGTCAGCAATCAACCGGTGGAACCGCTTGCCTCCAGAAGTTGTGGCTGCTCCATCACTGAAGACTTTCAAGGAGAGATTGGACAACCATTTGTCTGAAATGGTATAGATCAACAAAATTACTCGACAGTAAGTTTTAGAATCAGAGAAAATGCATTGTAACGTTACTGTCAGAGGGAGCAATTTTTCTGCTTTATGTTCCCCATTTTAATTCACATTTGGCGGGGGGGGGGATTTCAGAAGTACGTCAAATTGGACTCCCAAGTCCTTTCAGGACTGTTTCTATGAGGTTTTTCTGCCAGCAGTATTGAAAGTTGTCTGAAATGGGGTGTCAAACTGCCGGCCCACGGGCTGGATGCGTCGTGCTGAAACCGCGCCCACCCCGTTGCCGATAATGAGGGAAAAGTCACGATAGGTCATGACACATCAGGTGACGTTGCGAGTTTGACACCCCTGGTATACGGTTTCCCGCTTAAGCAGGGGGTTGGACTAGAAGACCTCTGGTGTCCCTTCCCACTCTGTTATTCTATGTATTATGTTCTAAGTTTCATCAACCTTCCAGAACTAATTTTGAAGGCTGCAAGAGAAACGCCAGCTGATTTGCGTTCTCAATGGAAACAGAACCTTAGATTATGTCCAGAATTTTCGCTTTTAATTCGGTTATTTTTTTCCTTCTTTTCACTATCAGCTATGTGCCTAAAATATAAAGTTTCTTCTACGTGGCTCATTTTATTAAAACCCATTTATGGCCAATTGAAAATATGTCCAACTTCTAATTATTCTGATAAGCATGTAAAGGCTATTCACCATGACATGACATGTTCTTGGAGAACAGTTTTCAAAAGTGTAGCTGTGTCATTTGGAACCAAAAGACAAGTACAACCTGGATCCCAGAAGGTAAATAATTTTTAAAATAAATGTATTTGTCTTTAAAGTATTTTCAGATTTCTCTATTGTTCTATATATGGGCTGACTCAAGAGGCTGATCCTAATACCAGCCCAGGATTAAATAAAACTTCTACTCCATTTATTAACATGGTTATATTTTTATAAAATGCAAGAAATTACAAGAAAAGGCCATACATTAAAAACCCAAATACATGTTTATTCTATAAATAATTTGTATGCAATAAACATACCACTAAAAAGTTAGATAGCATTCCAGGAAAATCTTTTAAGCAATGAAGACAGGGCTGATTACAAAAGCTTACTCTTTTAATGATGAAGTTTTCTCCCGCTTTCAAAGTTGATGAGGCTTCCTGGTTGCTAATCGCTTTTATCTTCATTTTGATAATGCCTGTATTCCGGCTTAAGTTCCCAAGTACTTTTGTGTGGCCCCTTAAAATTGTAGATGCCTATTTCTCTCAAAATTTCCTTTAAATAGATCTGAAAGAAAGCAGAGAGACTGACTGAACGTGGTATGAACACGGGACGTCATTACGTTGAAGCCAACCGATCCCCTATTCCAGACCAAGGACAATCTCCCTTCAGAGAATACATTTACACCAAGTTGAAGGAGGAGGTTAATTCATTTTTCTTCTCCCTCAGAATTCAATGTTGAGCAATGTGGTTTTCAAAACACCAGAGGGCAGGACAAGAAGCAAAGGATGGAAACTAATCAAGGAGGAAAACAACCTGGAACTAAGGAGAAATTTCCTGACAGTGAGAACAATTAAACAGTGGAACAAACTGCCTCCAGAAGCTGTGAATGCTCCATCACTGGAGGCTTTTAAGAAGACAGGCATTTGTCTGAAATGGTACAGGGTTACCTGCCTGAGCAGGGGGTTGGACTAGAAGACCTCCAAGGTCACTTTCAACTCTGTTATTCTAAATTCTATCTATCATCACTATCCTATCTAACATATCTATCATCTATCTATCTATCTATCTATCTATCTATCTATCTATCTATCTATCTATCTATCTATCTATCTATCATCACTATCCTATCTATCTGTCACCTATATCTATCTATCCATCCATCTATCTATCTCTGCATTAGAAATTGCAGAATAACATAGTTGGAAGGGACCTTGGAGGTCATCTAGTCCAACCCCCCAGCCCAAGCAGGAGACCCTATACCATTTCAGACAGGTGACGGTCCAGTCTTTTCTTAAAAACCTCCACGGATGAAGCACCCACAGCTTCTGGAGGAAGGCTGTTCCAATGGTTAATTGTTCTCACTCTCAGAAAATTTCTCCTTATTAATAGGTTGCTTCTCTTTTCAAATTAAAACCGACAAAATTAAAAATATCTCTTTAATTTTTTAAAGAAAAAAAATAACAATAAACCCATCACGTTTGCCCAATTTTTAATGGGAACCAGCTCTATTTTTCTAAAAAATAATAATGAGAATAGAATTGTTGCTACGAAGCCAGAGGCCTTCATCCTACAGTGGATAGACAATGGCTAAAATGATGATGATGGTGGTGATGATTAAGCCAGAGATAAATCTCTTTAATATCTGGCTTCATGGAAGATAGTTGGATCTTCCTTGCAAGCATTCCCTCTACTGGCTGAGGAATTCTGGGAGTTGAAGTCCACAAGTTGTGAAAAGGCCACGTTTGAAGACCCCTGTTCTACACGTTTCCAAAATAGCTGTAGATTCAAAGCAGCTAACGCTTAAGATGGGGGATTCTGGGTGTCAGCTCCCCAAATATTAATCATACAGTAGAGCATCAACTCCCCACAAGGGGGCAGCAACTTACCACATCAGTCCAAAACAATACATTTGTTGGTCAAGAACCAGCAACTGGACTTTCTTATTATGCTTTGAAGACGTCTCGCTTCTCATCCCAGAAGCTTCTTCAGCTCTGACCGGATGGTGGGGAAGGGAAGGATTTATACTCCTTGCAGACCGCTGGTCATTTGCAATTTTTTAGAGAGTCGTTGAGGCCACTTGGAGGATTGATTACCTGTGTCCTCAGGGGTCACCTAAGTGGTGCAAGTGGGGGTGGAGCCTTCTGGGGACTGTTGCAAGAAGGCTCCACACCCATTTGCACCATTCAGGTGACCTCTGAGGACGCAGATAAACCTCCAAGTGGCCTCAATGACTCTCTAAAAGGAGGCAAATGACCAGCGGTCTGCAAGGAGTATAAATCCTTCCCTTCCCCACCCTCCGGTCAGAGCTGAAGAAGCTTCTTGGATGAGAAAGGAAGCATCTTTGAAGGAAAAACAAAGTCCTGAAAAAAAGCACTTTTGGGATAACTGTGACCTGGATGACTGAGGATCTTCTCAAAGGAGATTGGACCTGTCCGGGCATCCTTGTCCTTTTCCAACTTGGAATGTTTAATTGGGTTTTTTCCTGAGTGGAGCAAGGCCAAACTGGGCTATGATACTCAAAGCAAAACCTACGGCCAAGAGAATACTACAGCTAGTCCACCACAAAGAAGGGGGGGGTCTACCTATTCTCCAAAGCACCCGAAGGCAGGAGAAGAAGCAACGCATGGAAACTAGTCAAGGAGAGAAGCAACCTGGAACTAAGGAGGAACTTCCTGACAGTTAGAACAATTAACCAGTGGAACTACCTGCCTTCAGAAGCTGTGGATGCTCCAACACTGGAGGTTTTCAAGAACAGACTGGACATTTGTCCCATCATTTGTCCATGATGGAATAACAGGACAGGACTTCCAACCCCATGTTTCTATGACTCTATGATATTCCCAAAGCAACTCCATTGCAGGAAGCTCTACTATTTTCTCCATTTTTTAAAAAAAAGAAGGCTAATAAGGTCTTTAAGAAGAGACTGGACAGCCAGAGTGCTCGAGGGTCTCCTGCATGGGGGTGGGGTGGGGGGGTTGGACCAGAAGGCCTCCTCGGTCCCTCCCAACTCTGCTATCCTGTTATTCTGATTTCAGCACAGCTGGGAACGACTGATTCTCATAGATTCTTGGCCTGGAAATAGACTCTCCCTCTTTCTTCCTCCCTCCCTCCCTCCCTCTCTTTCTCTCTCTCTCTCCCTTTTCCTCCCTCCCTCTCTCTTCTTTCTCTTCCTCTTCCTCCTTCCCTCTCTCTCTTTCCCCCTCCCTCTCCCTGCATCCCTTTTTTCTTTCTCTCTTTCTCCCTCTTCCTATCTCCCTCCTTCTCTTCTTTCCCTCTCCCTCCCTCCCTCTCTTTCCCCCTCCCTCTCCCTCTGTCCCTCTTTCTCTCTCCCCCCCCCACCCCCCCTCTCTCTCTAGTGCTCTGTAATGACTGCCTTCCTCCAGTTCGGTTTTCTTCTGCAGTCAAACAGGCTTTTGCCATTAGGGAAGAAAAGGAAAGACAGAAACAATGTGACGAAACCAGTAATTAAGAGGAACTGATTAATTAAAGGACATTAATTAAAGGACATTTCACTTGCCTGGTCTCGCCAAGCAGGAAAAAAAATTATAGTTAGAAGAAAATGTACTTTCCAGAGGAGGAACGTTCCAATTTCAAGATGTTGGGAGCTGCAACTGGGTGCTTTAAGTAAGAGAGATACTTAACAAGTAGGCCTGTGCTTATCGCTTGTTTAGATGTACGCCACCTTCCAACTAATGGGTCAAGGCTCAGTTGACTTAGAAAGAAAAAAAGAGGATGGGCTGCCTTTGTGGGAAGAGGAGAATGTGGGGCCCTCCGTGTGCTATGAGTCTGGTGGTTTCCTTGCAAATGTTTCGTGACCCAACTAGGGAACATCATCAGGAGGAGGAGGAGGAGGAGGAGGAGACATCCATGATCTCAAAGACCACGGATGATGAAGGCAGAAGAACATGGAAGGATGAAGGAACGGTCTCGCACGGGTTCCTATCAAAAGCGTGGAGAATCTAGGATGGCAATTCCAGACTGCACAGCTCATGCAGGGACATCAGAAGCCTGATGAGAAGGTCCTCAAGTGCAACAAGTAACACTCCCCCCCCCCGGCCAAACAATCCAAGGTTACACCAGCGACACAACTTCAGTGTGATCCTTCTTGCCTTCAACCGCCCCGCGCAAACTGCCTTCTCAGCATCCTTCATCAGTTACTACAGATATTAGAAGGGACGGTGCCTGCCGCAGAGGGACAAGAGCAGGACAGCAATGTCCTCCGCCCCGGAAGCCAAACAGCGGGGTGTGTGTGTGTGTGTGTGTGTGTGTGTGTGTGTGTTTGGGTGTATTTTGGAGGGTTTTAGCAGGCAGGAGCTATTTCTATCCAGGGGTTGGGGGTCACGCAGATCATACTGTTATAGTCCAAGATTTCTCGCAGCTCGGCTTCTCTCACGCAACCCCACGGAAAGAAGCGTTGAGCATTTCCGACAACGCAGCCACACCTTAAACTCAACTCCTGGCTGAAGGGCGGACCCTAAGAACCTCTGAAGACGTCCGCTGGATACTGCATGCAAGCAGTCCTCGGCTTACAACGGTTCGTTTAGTGACCAAAGTTACAACGGCACCCCTTTTTGCACTTACGACCGCTGCAGCACCCCCAGGGTGATTGACCTTTGGGCGCTTGACAACCGATTCACATTGGTGACGGTCACAGTGTCCTGGGGTGTGTGTGTGTGTGCGTGTGCGCACGCGCAGGTGTGTGTGGCGTGATCCCCTTTTTGCGACCTTCTGACGAGCAAAGTCCACGGGGCAAACTGGATCCGCTTAACAACCGGGTTACTAACTTAACAACTGCAGCAATTCGCTTTAACAACAGCGGCCAAAAAGGTCGTAAAATGGGGCGAAACCCAAGGCAACAAATTCTGTTCGCTTAGCAACTGGGCCCAACTGTGGCCGTAAGCTGGGGGGATTACCCCCACTACACAACGCGTAAAATTCTGCCTGCCAAGCCCCGCAAGGTGCCGGCGACGGCTCGCGTCCTTCCGAAGCGTCAGTTGGAAAGAGAGACAGGTGGGAAATTGGGCAGACTTTGATTAGTTTTTGTCTCTGTTTATCCTTCGAAATGAATGTTCGGCTTTCTCTATCCATTAGAAGCCTCCCACACCGGCTCCTGGGTGGATCTTCTCCTATTTTTCTTGCCTTTCTAACGAGAGGAGCAAAATCAATATCTGTCACGGAGAAACAAAACAATTAGTCAGCTACTTATTTTGTAGGAGGCGAAGGAGTTAGAACAGCAGCCGCCAGAGGCGAGGCGGCATGGAGGAATAAAACAAGTATCTACAATTTGCCTTCTCTACAGCAGGGGTCCCCAACCCCCGGTCCGGGCTGCGGCATGCCAGCAACCGGTCCGCACAAACAAGCAAATCCCCATCCTTGGGATGCAGACAGCACACAAAACCACGCACCCTCCGGTCCGCGGAAAAACCTCTCCCCACGGAACCGGCCCCTGGTGCCCAAAAGGTTGGGGACCTCTGTCCTAAGCGATCATCTAGTCCAGGGGTCCCCAAAACCCCGGGCCGTGGACCAGTACCGGGCCTCGACATGCCAGCAACCAGTCCGCACAAACACACAAAGTAACACCTGCGAGATGCATGCAGCACACAAAACCACGCACCTTCCAGTCCACAGAAAAAAACCTCTCTCCACGGAACCAAAGGGTCCCTGGTGCCCAAAAGGTTGGAGTCCTCTGTTCTAGAGCAACTGGCTCACCGCTGCAGGGGAAACATTTCAATTTATGGCAACGGGTTCCTCAACAGCCACAACTCCGGACCCTTCGACGTGGGAGAATCAAGGGGGCTGATTCAAAATACACAGCGTAATTAAGCCTACTCCACTGAAGGTAACTGCAGAATAACTCGCCGTAGAGATCTCTTTGTTCCAACTGTTTTAAGTGGTGGTGATGAAATTTAGCACGACAACAATATTACGTGGGGAACTGTCATCTACAGATGCTTCCAAATTGGGGAGTGGGCAAAGGCTCTTGAGAGTCTGCAAGAAGGCCCAGTCGGTCAGCCCCAAAGGAAACCAATCCTGAGCGTCCTTTGGAAGGACGGAGACCAAAGCTGAAGCTCAAATACTTTGGCCACCAAATGAGAAGAGAGGATTCAATGGAGAAGAGCCAGGTGTTGGGAAAGATGGAAGGCTGAAGGAGAAGGAAGACGACGGAGGAGGAGAGATGGTTAGATGGTGTAACTGACACGGTGAACGTGAAGTTGGGCAAACTCCAGAAGACAGCGGAGGTCGAGGGGAGGCCCGGCATGCTGTGGTCCATGGGGTTGTGTAGAGTCAGGCATGGCCCAGCAACTGAACCACAACCATGTATAGCTGAGAGAGCTGGACCGCGAGGAAAGCTGAGCACCAAAGAATTGTGGTGCTGGAGAAGACTCTGAAGAGTCCCTTGGGCTGCAAGGAGGTCCAATTGGTCAACCTTGAAGGAAACCAACCCTGACCATCCTTTGTAAGGACAGGGACTGAAGGTGAAGCTCAAACACTTTGGCCACCAGAGGAGGACTCCTTGGAGAGGACCCTGATGTTGGGAAAGATGGAAGGCCGAAGGAGAAGGAGATGGCAGAGGAGGAGAAGATGGTTAGATGGTGTCATCAGTGCAACGAACGTGAATTTGGGCACACTCTGGGAGACAGTGGAGGTCAGGGTGGGGACAGGGGTGGCTCAGGAATTCTGGGAGTTGAAGTCCACGAATCATAAAAGAGCCAAAGTTCCCCACCCCTGTCCTAGACCCGTGGCTCCTGCTTAAAAAGCAAGTACTGGGGGTGGGGAGGTTGGTTTGCACAGATTTGTCTTGTGTGCCAGTTGTGTTTGATCCTGGACTGGCCAGCTCAGCTCAACTGGATTACTGCAATATGCTTTTACACGAGGCCTGGAGGCTAAAAGACACGAAGAACGGCTGCAGGAACTGAGTTTGTCTAGTCTAGAGAAGAGAAGGGTGAGGGGTGACATGATAGAGGTGTTCTGATACGTGAGGGGCTACCACAAAGAAGAGGGGGGTCGCCCTATTCTCCAAAGCGCCCGAAGGCAGGACAAGAAGCAACGGATGGAAACTCATCCAGGAGAGAAGCAACCTGGAACTAAGGAGAAACTTCCTGACAGTTAGAACAATTAACCAGTGGAACAACCTGCCTCCAGAGGTGGTGAATGCTCCAACACTGGGAGGCTTTCCAGAAGAGACTGGAAACAGTTGGAATAAAGTCTTCTGACTTGGGCAGGGGGGTGGGGTGGACTAGAAGACTTCAGAGGTCCCATCCAGCCCAAGGTTTCTATGCAACTCTACGATTCCTCTTTTCCAACACTGTGCATAATTTGTTCTCGCAACTGTCAGCACAAACCGTGATGCTTTTCCTTTATGTCTTCTGGGACTGTACCCAATAAAGCTATTTGTGGTTTCAGCTCACATTTTATTTTTAGGATTGACTTACCACGGGCTGTTTAGTTATATCCACCAAGTCTTTAATATTGTAATACTGGTGTTTCTCAAAAGCGGAGAAGAGCATGTCCAACACCTGCTGCTTTTCAGCCCGGGCCCGCTTCCCGTCCTCTTTTTTCTTCTTTTCGTAGTCAATCTATTCATTGAAATGACAGCAACAACAAAAATACGTATTTTCAAACTAGTTGGGGAGCGTTGCGTTTAACAGCGGAGAGAGAAATAATCAAGCTCCCTTTCGTTTTTATGGTAGCGCGAAGAGGGATTTTTAGGGTATTTTGATAGAACTGGGTTTAATTTTTTAAAAAAAAGGTTTTTATTTATCCCATAAAGCAATTCAACGCAATGAATTGATGTGACATTCAAAAGCACTCTTCAGCCAACAAACCAATTTTAATGTGGCAACAGAGGGGAATATATCTGTAGCTCGGGGTTCAACTGTGGGGTCCTTGATGCTCTCTGAGCTCAGCTGTTTCTTGCAGACGTTTCATTACCCAACTAGGTAACATCATCAGTGCTAGAAAGGAGTTGAGGAGGAGGAGAACTGTGGGGTCTTTGGTGCTCTCCAAGCTCGGTTGTTTTTTTTGCAACTCCCCTCCCTTCCCTCTCCCCATGTCTCTTTGGCTGTAAGGTTTCATTTCAACATTTTATGTTTTAACTAAGATGTAACCGTAAGCCGCCCAGAGTTACTCTATGGTAAGATGAGCGGCCAATAAATTTAACATCCAGACATATATTATACACACACACATATATTACACACACACACACACACACACACACACACACTCACTCACACACCAGCAGCTCCCAACCTTTTCTATACGCCGCACCCCTAGAGCGCTTCTGATAGATTCTCACACCCCTTACAAAAGTTCGAAATAACGGCAACGAGTTATGCATATACGCTATAATTTTGAAAACTCTAGTTTTTGCACCGCCTGGAATATCGCCTCTCGCGCCCCCGGTTGGGCACCCCTGACGTCCATCCATACAACACCCTTACTAAGTGGTGTGCGATGCTGAACGATCATATCCGGCAACCTGTCTGAGTTGAAGAGCCAGAGTAAAAAAGGTGAAAAGCGACTCACGTTGTACTGATGATTAGACACGGGCTTGTAATTGGTGGTCACCGCCTTGTCCAGCTGCACCGTCCAGCTAACTGGTTTAGAGGATTCTTCTATCTGCAGCCTGAAGAAGGAAATGGAAAAAAATCAGAGAGGAGATCAAGAATTAATTAAGGACTACGCTGCATCCTTCCGTTTGTGATTAGTTAAAAATCGTCTGTGAAAGGATGCGGATAAAGAGCAAGTTTGTCAAAGTAAAGTAACTTTTTTGGATTAGACCTCGGAGGCCTTTGTCTGGGGAGAAGGCATCACGAAACAAATCTGAGGCAGTTATTAGACAGGAAGATTAATTTCTTACTGATGAACAATTCAGTGGAAGCAACAGAGAAACGTGTGGGACAAAATCTCTCTTCGAGACATAGGGAACAAAGTGGTGGTCACTTTACAGTGTGGAAATTGTTAAGAATCATTCAGATTCAAGGAGAGAATCAACCTGGAACTAAGGAGAAACTTCCTGATAGTGAGAACAATGAACCAGTGGAACAACCTGCCTCCGGAAGCTGTGAATCCTCCAACACTGGGAGGCTTTCCAGAAGAGACTGGACAGCCATTTGTCTGAAATGGTATAAGTTTCCTGCCTGAGCAGGGGGTTGGACTAGATGACCTCCAAGGTCCCTTCCAACATCATCTTCTCTTGCACTGTCAACATGGGGACACGGGGACTGCGAGCTCCCCTAGTATGTCTTAGTGCCGTATTTCCCAAAGGTGTTTTTTCAAAAGGCACTGAAGAAGCTTCTTGGCTGGACGAGAAGCGAAAATGTCTTCAGTCCTGACGAAGCTTCTTGGGCGAGAAGCGAAACGTCTTCAAGGAAAAAAGCAAAGGAAGTCCAGCTGCTTTTTCAAAAAGCATCTTTGGGACAACTCGATGTGGAGGACTTGAGAATCTCCAGAGGTATACAGCATTTCTTCCTTCTAGTCAACTCTTAGATGACAGATGTTGCCACAGAAATTGTGGCAACGCTGCAATGGTGGACTGCTGCTCACTCACGTTGTTAATGACAGTGGCAAAGGAAAAGCTGAAGGGGCTAGTTTGGTCTAGCGCAGGGGAAGGCCACCTTGCCTCTTTTACGACTCGTGGACTTCAACTCCCAGAATTCCTAAGCCAGCGTGGCTCAGCTTTGGAAACCTCTCCCTTTTCCCTCAGCATGGCTGGCTCAGGAATTCTGGGAGTTGAAGTCCACCAGTCATGAAGGGGCCATAGTTCCCCCACGCTGGCTCAGGAATTCTGGGAGTTGAAGTCTATTGCCCTAATTCAGGGGTAGGCAACCTTGGCTCTTTTACGACTCGTGGACTTCAACTCCCAGAATTCCTGAGCCAGGCGCGCTGAGGGGAAAGGGAGACTTTCCAAGCTGAGCCATGCTGGCTCAGGAATTCTGGGAGTTGAAGTCCACGAGTCATAAAAGAGCCCAGGTTGCCTACCCCTGGTCTAGTGGTTTAGGCATCAGACTGGAAACTGGGCGAGGGCGAGTTCTAGTTCTGCCTTAGGCGCAAAGCCATCTGGATGACCTCCAGCCAGTCATTACTCTTAGCCGGTCAGGCCCAAGCCAAGAGAGGAGGTCCACTCAAGACCGGTCCTTTCTTTGCTCGCGCCTAAGAGACAGAATTCCCCACCATCCCGTCAAAGCTGAAGAAGCTTCTGGGGTGAGAAGCGAAACCTCTTCAAAGAAAAAAAACAGAAAGTCCAGTTGCCTCCTGAAAAAAGGCACCTTTGGGACGACCGTGACCTGGAGGACGGAGAAGCTCCACAGACGTTTCAGAGACAAAATCTTGCCAAACTAAAGCAATAACTTTCTAACCTACTAGATTGTCAGGTGCAAAGCAGCCAGATCCACACTTGGGAGAGTTTTCAAGCTAACTACTTTATTGCATTCCACCTATAATACGAGAATCTTCCCAGGCTGCTCGCCTCCTCTTGGGAATGGAAAGATAAGGCTCTGTGGAGCTGGTGGTGTGTGTGTGTGTGGGGGGGGTGTCAGTTCTGGACGTCTTGTAGCTGCACAAGGATGCAAGGCTAATTCCCTGCTTAAGACCGCCTGCCTACCTGTCTCGGTGTTTCCCAATTTAGATATATCCCGAAAGAGTCCAGGGTGTGGCTAGCCTAATCCTCTTCTTCCCCTCTCCCCATCCAGCAGGAACTGCACAATCTTTTAATTCAGGGCTCCTTATGAAAAGGCTCTCTAAGTTGGCCAAATCCAACACACACACACACACACACAGAGAGAGAGAGAGAGAGAGAGAGAGAGAGAGAGAGAGAGAGAGAGAGAGAGAGAGACAGGTGCACATTCCATCACACATCCCTAGGAAGGAGACCAGGGCAAACCACCTCTAAAAAGCTTGCCAAAAATCCTGCAGGGATTTGTCCAGGCAAGTAGACGTGTCGAGGACTTGTCCAAGAATTGGACATGCTTGAGCAGAAGAAGGGGGGAAAATTGCTTGGTTTTGGTAGAGTAAGGTCATCAAGACATTTAGGAGTATTGATAGCAGTCTTCCACTATCTGAGGGTCTGCCACAAGGCAGAAGGGGTCAGGTTGTCCACCAGAGCACCAGAGGGAAGGACGAGAAAGAACGGTTGGAAGCTGATCAAAGAGAGAAGCAACCTGGAATTAAGGAGAAACTTCCTGACAGTGAGGACAATTAGCCAGTGGAACAGCTTGCCACCAGAAATGGTGGGCGCTCCGTCACTGGAGGTTTTGAAGAAGAGGCTAGATGGTCACTTGTCTGAGACGATATAGGTTCTCCTGCCTGAGTAGGGGGCTGGACTAGAAGACCTCCAGGCTCCCTTCCAGCTCTATTCTATTCTATAACAAACCTTAGCTACCAACATGGGGGGGGTTCCCCCTCATTTTTGTATACACAAACCTGCCTAAGGAAACTCTTCCCGCCCCGCACTCATCCGACATAATGTTGTCAAACAAGCCATATGTGAGTCCCAGCAAAGCTAGTTCGGAAAAGTTAAGTTCTTGGGGGGTGGGGAGGAAATGTCCCAGTTTCTGTGCAGAAAAACAAACATTAAAAGAATTTAAGATGTAAAAGAATCTTTTCCCCCACCCCACCCGAACCTGCCACTGTGTACCACAACGGATGGATCATGAAAGACAGCTCAGAAAGAAGCCGCCGAGAAAAACAATCAGGTGTTTTCTGAAGGGCGAAGGTAAATTCTTGGAAAAATGATTCAGGTTTTCAAAGGAGAGAATTAGCTGTCTCCAATGCCTCCTCCGCTTCTTCAAATTGCCGGTTAGACTGTTTTGCTCAGCCACCGAGAAAGTTGTGGAAAGGCCTGGTTGGGTCCCTGCAAGGCGGTTCGAATGAAGGTCCCCAAATTTCAGAAGTAACAAACTCCGGGATTTTGGACCCCATTCTGTAAGTCAGCCCGTTGCAGGTAGACCTGGGTTCAAAAACTAATAATAATAAAGTTGGAAAGGACCTTGGAGGTCATCTAGTCCAACCCCCTGCTCAGGCAGGAAACCCTACATCATTTCAGACAAATGGCTGTCCAGTCTCTTCTTAAAAACTTCCAGCGTTGGAGCAGTCACCGCTTCTGGAGGCAGGTTGTTCCACTGGTTAATTGTTCTAACTGTCAGGAAGTTTCTCCTTAATTCCAGGTTGCTTCTGTCCTTGACTAGTTTCCATCCGTTGCTTCTTGTCCTGCCTTCAGGCGCTTTGGAGAATAGCTTGACTCCCTCTACTTTGGGGCAGCCCCTGAGATATTGGAAGGCTGCTATCATGTCACTTTTAGTCCTTCTCTTCATCAAACTAGACATACCCAATTCCAGCAATTGTTCTTTATACGTTTTAGCCTCCAGTCCCCTGATCATCTTTGTTGCTCTTCTCTGGACTCTTTCTAGAGTCTCAACATCTTTTTTACATCCTGGTGACCAAAATTGAGTGCAGGATTCCAGGTGTGGCCTTACCAAGGCACTGTTGCCCTATGAAATACCATCAGGCCTAGTTAAAAGTCACAGCAACACAAGTAAGAATACAGGTAAGTCCTCCCACTTACGACCACAATGTAGCCCCAAATTTATGCTGCTGAGACATTTGGTTTGCCCCGTTTTACGATCTTTCTTGCCGCAGTCGAGAAGCGAATGGTTGTTAAGCGAGATATTTGTTAAGCGAAATTTCTCCTTTTCTTTGCAACCTTCCTTGCCTTCCTGTCACTAAGCGAATCACTGCCATTCTTAAGTTAGTAGCACCCTGTTAAGTGAGTCTGGCTTCCCCACTGACTTTGCTTGTCAGAAAGTCATAAAAAGCATGGCTGGGGAATTCTGGGAGTTGAAGTCCACCAGTCTTAAAGTGGCCACGTTTGAGGACCCCTGGTCCAGACCATGGAAATGTTTAAACACGTTGATTTAGCTGCATTAAAAAAATATTTTGGAAGAGATCAAAATGCACCCCCCCCCCAAAAAAAAAACAGTTTTAAAATTCAATCCAGGGACATTCTGTTCTGGAAATTACTAGGCAATACGCATTGATAAACTGATTTTTTTTTTAAAAAAAAAAAGTCTTCACCCCCAGATTGTTGGGGGCAATAAGCTGACTTTGTAATAATGCCGCTTGGGGGGGGGGCGAAAGCCCTAATAAGCAGGCATATACATAGAATGAAGGCTACTGCTAAGCACATTGGTTTGTGCTTCTTAGATCGTAAGCCGCCCTGAGTCTTCGGAGAAGGGCGGGATATAAATGGGATTAAAAATAAAAATAAAATAAAATAAAATATTTAATAAGCAAGAACTGAAGCTTCAGTCCCCTGACGAGTCTCGGTTCGTCTTTTCTGCTTTCAAATCAGTTCACGCTGATTTAACTTGGGGAATGGGATCCTTGAAGTCAACGAGCCTGCAATTATATGGGCTGGTTGGTGTGGAGGTGTTGCAATTTCCTGATATCTGACTTGTAGCCGGTTATTTATTTTATTTATTTATTTATTTATTTTCATGTAGGTGAGTGGGTGGATGCACAGCTTGTTGCAGCGCTGCTCTCTCAAGTTGAGGGAGTACTGAAGGATGAGTTAAACCTGTGCAATTCACACAATGATCACAAGCAGAAAGACCCAATCCCCTGGCAGACCCAGACTTCAACTTGTGTCTCATCAACTCTGTAATCAGAACAACAGAGCTGGGAGGGACCTTGGAGGTCATCCAGTCCAACCCAAGCAGGAGGCCCTACACCATTTTGGAGAAATATTTTGTCCAATCTCTCCTTAACAACTTCCAGTGTTGGAGCATTCACAACTTCTGGAGGGAAGGCGTTCCGCTGGTTAATTTTTCTCGCTCCTGGCAAACTTCTAGGTTGCTTCTCTCCTTGGTAAGTTTCATAATCACAGAGTGGGAAGGGACCTCAGCGGTCTTCTAGTCCACCCCCTGCCCAAGCAGGAGACCAGCCTTGGTGGAGCAGTGGGCTAATGCCTCCTTAAGTAACAGCAGCTGCCTGCAATTAGTGCAGGTTCGAGTCCCACCAGGCTCAAGGTTGACTCAGCCTTCCATCCTTCCCAGGTAGGTAAAATGAGGACCCAGATTGTTGGGGGCAATAAGCTGACTTTGTAATAATGCCGCTTGGGTGTGTGTGTGAAAGCCCTAATAAGCAGGCATATACATAGAATGAAGGCTACTGCTAAGCGTGTAAGCCGCCCTGAGTCTTCGGAGAAGGGCGGGATATAAATGGAATTAAAAAAAAAAGTTACAACAGCACCTATGACCATTTCTCAGAGTTACGACCTTTGCAGCCTCCTCAGGGCCACGTGAGCAGAATTCACTCGTAGTTATGACGGCTGCAGCGCCCACAAAGTCAGGGGAACCCCTTACGCGACTTTCTGACAAGTCAACGGGGAAGCTTAACGGCCGTGTGGCTAACTTATCAACGGCAGCGATTAGTTTACCAGCTACGGCAAGAAAGGTTGTGCAAACGGGGCAAGACGCACTGCACAAAAGTCTCGCTCAACGACAGAAAACGGTCGTTAAGTGGAGGACTACCTGCCTGTGCATGGTTTTTGCCAATTCTGGACCGAGCTTCCAATGAAGCATTCAAAAGTGCGATGCAGGCGTTTTAACTATCCCCTAAGGGACCTTCTTAGCCCATAAAATCTGGAATATTTCTTCCTCGGGAGAAGCACAAAAGGGACTTATTTATGTCATAAAGCACCAGGCTTCTAAAAGCATGATGTCCTTTACACCTCCTCCAAGAGAGAGGCTTCTAAGCCAGCGTCTCACGCACCGTCCAGATTGAGCGGTGAGTCATTAAACGCTCATATTTTCCTGACTTTCATTAAAATGATAACAGACATCTGCTAGCACGGCATGAGGCATAAAGCTAGAATAGGATTGAACAATGCTAGGAGTGTGTTTTGGTGTGTGTGTGGGGGGGGGGGGAAAGAACCCAATTAAATCTCCACCTGAAAAACTTCGAAGAACACCTAATTTTGCACTAGGAACTAGCAACAGCATCCGTCCAAATTAAAAAAAAAATTATTAAAAAATCGAGAATAATATTGATGTTAGCTGATGTAAAAATAGCGGTGTAGGGATAAAAAAAAACGTTGCATCAGCTACAGGAAGATGACAGTTTTTAATTAAGGAACGATAAATCTTGCAGCATTAACTCTTCCAAGATGCAATAAGGCTAGGGTTGAGAAATATCTATTTTGCCGAACGGGGAATGGAATCGCAACGTGTTGCGGTATCTCGTGGGCTCCTTGTCCAAGCTAGCTAGCGAGAAGAGAAAAGCAGCAAACCTTTTGCTGCCTTCCAGCACGGATGATGTTACCTAGTTTGGTAATGAAACGTCTGCAAGAAAGCCACCTTCAGGAATTGCTTGGAAATTTACTTCCTGTCTGCAGTCTTAAAATGGGTCCTTGGTGATCTCTGAGCTTGGCTGCTTTCTTGCAGGTGTCTCGTTACTCAAAGCACCGATGATGTTGCCTAGTTGGGTCATGAAAGGTCTGCAAAAAGGCCACCAAGCTCAGAGAGCAACAAGGACCCCACATTTCAACTCTGGGCTACAAATATATTCTCCTTTGTTGGTAATCTTAAAACGACAACTAGTGTTCTGATTTTCCTGCTAGGGAAAGTAAAAAGGGGGTTTTTTTGGGGGGAAAGGAAGACAAAGATACAAACATGCCACCAGGAGAAAAAGTCCAAAGGAAGACACAATGGGTGCCCCAACAATGCCCCGAAGGTGTTAACCGTGTTTCGTTAACACTACCATTAAAGATATGTGTACAAACTACCAGCATTTGTTCGATGCTGCTCTGCATTGTCTAACTTGTTTACGACTATCTCTCCCCAAATCCATCTTTGCTGCTGCTTGGGTGGGAGGCTGCAAATTCAGGCATTCAGCATAAATCAAGCCCCTTTCCCTGCAATACACACACACACACACACACACACACACACACACACACAGAGTCCATTCAATCCATCCCCATCTGCCACTCTCCCTGCTCCCTCTGCCTTCTCAAAGCACGAAGCTGGCGGGCTCGTGAATTCTCAACAGCCTGAGACGGTGTGTAGAGTCCTTCCACGGGTTTTAGGAAGACTAGTTACGTTTTCTCACAACTGGGGTGGGGTGTCCATAAATCCCTCACAACAGGAGAGGGAAGGGCTGCCAGGTTCCTAGTGCGCGATAAGGGAGGGAAATGGAAGGAGGGAGGAAATATAGAAAAAGAGAGAAAGGAAGGAAGGAGGAAGGAAGGAAGGTGAGAGAGGAGGCAAGAAGCAAGGAAAGAGAAAGAAAAAGAAAGAAAGAAAGAAAGAAAGAAAGAAAGAAAGAAAGAAAGAAAGAAAGAAAGAAAGAAAGAAAGAAAGAAAGAGAAAGAAAGAAAGAAAGAAAGAAAGAAAGAAAGAAAGAAAGAAAGAAAGAAAGAAAGAAGAGAAAAAGGAAGGGAGGGAGGGGGAGAGAGGAAGGAAGGAAGGAAGGAAGGAAGGAAGGAAGGAAGGAAGGAAGGAAGGAAGGAAGGAAGGAAGGAAGGAAGGAAGGAAAAAAGGAAGGGAGGGAGGGAGGGAGGGAGGAAGGAAGGAAGGAAAAGAAAGAAAGGAAGGAAGGAAGGAAGGAAGGAAGGAAGGGAGAAAAGAAGAGAAAAAGGAAGGGAGGGAGGGAGAGAGAAAGAGGAAGGAAGGGAGAAAAGAAGAGAAAAAGGGAGGGAGGGAGAAAGAAAGAAGAAGGAAGGAAGGAAGGGAGAGAGGGAGGGAGGGAGGGAGGGAGGGAGGGAAGGAGAGACAGAGAGAGAGAGAGGAAGAGGAAGAGGAAGGAAGGAAAAGAGAGAGAGAGAAATGGACCAGGGCCACAAAGAGCGTGCTACAGACCCTGAAAAGCGTCTCGTTCAGGGAAAAGGAGAGGGAGGGAGGCAGCACCTGGCTCTCTCTGATTTCCCACGGAACCCTGGAGCTACCAGCAGCGGGACTCCTTCTGAAGCTGAGGATTTCCCGGTTCTTCTTCGGTGGAAGTTGGAACTGCTCCCTCTTCCCCTTTCAGAAATGCCAGAACTGGGTGAGTTGGCGCCAGGAGATGTCCCGACATCTCGCCCAATCCTTCCCCTTCTCCATCCACGGACCTTGCCCGAGGCTCATGAGGACTAGCCTTCCGCTCACCCAGCAGGTCAAGAAAAGACGGCAGCCTCGATTTAAAGTGGACTGAACTAGCAGAGGTGGCCAAATTAACTGTCTTGGTTAGCGACAATGGACTAGTCCAGGGGTCTTCCAACTTGGCCCTTCGATGACTTGTGGACTTCAAACCCTCTAGTAGTTCAGAGGAAGAAACTAGGCAGAAGCCAAATGAAAACAGTAGGATTTGGTCACACCGATGGAGGAGGAGAAGATCTGTAGCTCAGGGCTGAACCGTGGGGTCCCGGGTGCTCTCTGAGCTGGGTGGTTTCCCTGCAGAAGCTTCGTGACCCAAGTAGGGAACATCATCAGGGCTACAAGGGAGAGGAGTTTGCAGAGAGGAGGAGAAGGGGGGAGGGGGAGAGGAGGAGGAGGAGGAGGAGGAGGAGGAAGAAGAGGAGGAGGAGGAGGAGGAAGAGGACTGTGGGGTCCTTGGTGCTCTCTGAGCTTGTTGATTTCTTGCAGACGTTTCATGACCCAACTAGGGAACATCATCAGTGCTAGAAGGGAGGAGGAGGAGGAGGAGGAGGAGGAGGAAGGGCTGTGGGGTCCTTGGTGCTCTCTGAGCCGGGCAGTCTCCTTGCAGACATTTCATGACCCAACTACGGAACATCATCAGTGCTGGAATGGAGTTTGCAGAGAGGAGGAGGAGGAGGAGGAGGAGGAGGAGGAGGAGGAGGAGGAGGAGGAGGAGGAGGAGGAGGAGGAGGATTGAAGGTCCTTGGTGCTCTCTGAGCTTGGTGGTTTTCTTGCAGGCATTTCATGACCCAACTAGGTAGCATCATTAGTACTAGAATGGAGAGGAGTTTGCAGAGAGGAGGAGGAGGAGGACTGTGGGGTCCTTGGTGCTCTCTGAGCTTGGGGGTTTCCTGGCAGACATTTCACGTCCCAACTAGGGACCATCATCAGTGTTGGGAGGGGGTGAGGTTTGTGGAAAGAGGGAGGGAGCTCTGTGCTCTCTGAGCTTGGGGGTTTCGCTTCTCATCCCAAAACCTCTAAGTGGCCTCCACAACTCTCAGAGGGAGTGCAAACAAGAAGAGGACTGCAAGGAATCTAAACCCTTCCATTCTTCAGTCAGAAGCGAAGAATCATCTCGGATGAGAAGCAAAACCTCTTTGAGGAAAAACAAAGTCCGGTTGCCTTTGGGATAACTCCAGAGAATACGGGCAGAGGCCAGCCGTTGCTCCATCTTCAACCGAGAAGCCCGGGGATCCGAGTTAGATTTTGGAAGGCGTATCGGTGGTTGTGGACTGGAGAAGACAACACGAAGGTTCCTGGGGACGAATAAAAATTCCTCTCTGCAATCGCTCCAGGTGCTCTGATTTAAAGGAAAGCCAATCGTTTTATTTTGCAGCACCTCTACCGCTAGGAGTTCACGTGGAGAAATCTGCTAAAATGAGTCTTCTCCAGGGTTTTTTTTTTAAATTTTCTTTCATGCTCAGATGAAAAGGATCTTTACCTCCTCGGAAGAACTTTGAAGTAAGTGGTTCCTGGTATAGGGCAGCTTGGAAAAAGGACTAATGAATTCCACGTCTTTCGTGAAGCTCTCACGATCGAACTACAAAGCTTCTGGAGCCTTTAATTTTCAGACCTTTCTTCTTGAAAATATAACTTTTAAATGGAAATCTCTTTTAAAAAACCAGACACTCGAAAATGGAGCTTTAAACTTTAAACAGCAAGATTCTCCTTTTTTTCTCTATTTCTTTTCAGAAACAATATAAGGACTTCTAACAATAAGTCCTCAACTTATAACCGCAATGGAGCCCCAAATTTTTGTGGTTAAGTGAGACACTGGTTAAGTGGAGTTTTGCCCCATTTTATGGCCTTTCTTGCCACCGTTGTTAAAGTGAATCCCCCTTGAGGGGGCTTTTGGTCTTGTGGGATACATTAGCCCTGCAAGGTCAGGATCAGGCCCATGCGGAGTCTCCTCACGTCGTCCCGTTGAGTGACAGGCAGTCCTCCACTTATCACCATTCGTTTAGCAACCTTTTGACCGTGCGCACGCTGCTTATATGTAAGGCTGTAGGTCTATACGTATGTTGTATATAGTACGTTTAAATGTGCGTTATATATGTGTACACTTTGAGAGCAAGCAACTAAATTTCATTTTTAATGGGTGCCACTGTGCCCACAGTAAAAAAATGACAATAAAGGTCTATCTGTCTGTCTGTCTGTCTGTCTATCTATCTATCTATCTATCTATCTATCTATCTATCTATCTATCTATCTATCTATCTATCTATCTATCTATATCTATCTATCTATCTATCTATCCACCCATCCACCTATTCTCTCTATTCTCTTTCTATCTATCTTATCTATCCTATCTCTATCTATCTTTCTATCCATCCACCCACCCATCCATCCACCTATCCTCTCTATTCTATCTATCCTATCTATTTATCCACCCATCCACTTATTCTCTGTTCTTTCTATCTATCCTATCCTCTCTATCTATCCATCCACCCATCCTCTCTATTCTATCTATCCTCTATTCTATCTATCTATCTATCTATCTATCTATCTATCTATCTATCTATCTATCTATCTATCTATCATCTATCTATCTCAATCCATCCATCCACCCATCCACCTATTCTCTCTTCTCTCCATTTCTCTTTCTCTCATCTGTCTGTCTGTCTGTCTGTCTGTCTATCTATCTGTCTGTCTGTCTGTCTGTCTGTCTGTCTATCTATCTATCTATCTATCTATCTATCTATCTATCTATCTATCTATCTATCTATCTATCTATCTATCTATCTATCTATCTCAATCCATCCACCCATCCACCTATTCTCTCTCCTCTCCATTTCTCTCTCTCTCTCTCTCTCTCTCTCTCATCTCTCCATCTCTCTATCTACCCTCTGCCTGCCCATCCACCCATCCTCTCTGTTCTATCTCTATCGATCCATCCACCCACCCACCCATCGCGCCATCCCCAAAAAGGGGAGCCTCACCTTTTCAGTTTCATGTAACTTTCGTTGGCTGCCGGTCGGCATTCTGCCCGCTGGACCACGATTCCTTCCAGGGAGAGTTTTTCTAGAACAGAAGGAGACCCAAATTAGCACCAAGTCCCACAAAAAAAGAGAGAGTTTTTTGGTTCTGCAAAATACAGGCAGTCCTCGACTTAGCAGCAGTTCGTTCAGTGACCGTTTGAAGTTAAATCGGCACTGAAAAAAATTAGCAACTCAAGACCCTTGTTCAAACTTACGACCACTGCACCATCCTCGTGGTCATGGGATCAAAATTCACTGTCACGACCCACCCCAATCCACATCTTAGGAAAACAAAAACTCTTGGAGTCAGTTCTAGTCCAAAAGGAATTTTTACTAGGACATGTTTGGTTGTGGAAATACAAGACAGGACCTGGTATTGTTTTACAGATTGAAACTTTATAAACAGTTCCTGGTTCAACCCCCCCTTCCCTCAACCCCATTTGGTCAGCCCCCCATCATTTTACTTCATGTCATCCCTTTCGTGGGAAAAAGGGAACTTCAGATCTTTATGGTTATTGCCTTCTTCCTTTACAGATTCAAATGGAGACACAGGCCAGATGCCTCCTTCCCTAACCCTCCCCTTTGTTCCCCCAGTTCAAAAGGTTTCCCTTGGTCTTTGAAATAACCTAAGGCAGGCTGAATCCACATCCGCTCCTCCTTCCTCGGGAGATGGCAGAATCCAGGGGGGGATAATGTTTTAAACATACATTTATGAATGTGATATAAATGGATTCTGATATTCGGACAGTTGGCAACTGACTCACATGTATGACGGTCGCAGAGTCCCAGAGGGATCACGTGACCCCCTTTTGTGACCTTCGAACAAGCAAAGTCCATGGGGGAAAGCCGGATCCGCTTAACATCTGTGTTATGAACTAAACAGCTGCAGTGATTCCTGAAACAATTGTGGCAAGGAAGGTCGTAACAAAAGGGGGGAAATTTCCCTTAACAAATGTCTCGCTTAGCAACAGAAATTTTGGGCTGAACTGTGGTTATAAGTCAAGGACTACCTGTATGTATCCTGAAGTACTCTTCTCAAGACTTCGCAGAATTATTATTTTTTTTGGGGGGGGAGGGATGCTACAGAACCAGTTGATTCAACGATTCTAGTGACATAAACCCATTAATAAATACAGAAGACATTCCCCGACGTTATGAAAAGAATCAATCTGTCTTCTCTCGCACAGGTGTGCCAAATACACAATTCCGTGTTTTCGTCCAAGTCATATCAGCACATGGCTTTGTTCCACCGGAAACGCAGGACTAAGCGGCACACAAATAACTTCGCTGTTAATACAGCAGCTATTTTATAAGGTAGCTGAATAATATTTGCAGGGAAAGGAGTCTACGTTCTTTAAATCTGCTAATTTAATATGCCAATCAGCACGCACCTTCCTTACAGCAGGCTAACGACTAAAACCCGTGGCAGGAATTCACACGACTGAGGGCAAAAGCTTGGAAACCGGAAGCGTTGCGCGTGAACATTCCTTTAGCGTCATGTGTTTGCTTGTATATATTTAGTTTTGCGCAGTTTGTAGACCAAAGTAAGTGAAAAGAGACTGGGAGAAAACCAAGAGGAGAAACAGCCGACGATGGGAAAGGAAGCCCGTGAATGAATTTGTTACTATATACTTAAAAGCTAGCTAGAAAGCCCGTTTGGGGGTGGGGGGTGGATTGGATTGGATTTTAGAGTCTAAATTTTAAAAAAAATTAAATTTTAGAATGTATTTATTGGTTAGGGCTATTGATTTAACCTTATTTTAATATACCTTGTGTGTTGTTAGCGTTTTAATTGCCCTGTACACCGCCCCGAGTCCTTGGAGAGGGGCGGTATATAAATCTAATAAAATAAAATAAAATAAAATAAAATAAAATAAAATAAAATAAAATAAAATAAAATAAAATAAAATAAAATAAAATTAAAATAAAATAAAATAAAATAAAATAAAATAAATAAAATAAAATAAAATAAAATAATAAAATAATAAAATAATAAAATAAAATAAAATAAAATAAAATAAAATAAAATAAAATAAAATAAAATAATAAAATAAAATAAAATAAAATAAAATAAATATAAAGAGGAGATTCTAGTTGTCTCCTAGGCATGGAACTGGCCAGGTGACTTTGAGTCGGCCACTCTCAGCCCAATACTGGGAAGTCAAAAAAACAGAACAAAACACAAAAACACAACCAACACCATCCATCTACCAATCCGCACTGTGCAGTACGGTCAAATGTGGCCCATGATCTTCAGCAAAGGTCTCAGACTGCAGTGGATTGGTGTATGAGTGTGTGTGTGTGTGTGTGTGTGTGTGTCTGTGTGTCTGTGAGTGTGTGTGTGAGAGAGAGAAGAAATAGCAAGAGAGAATGAGAGAAAGTATGAGAGAGAGAGAAAGGGGAGAAAGAAAATAGGGACAGAGTAAGAGAAAGAGAGAAAAAAGAAAAAGAGAGAGACAGAGACAGAAAGAGAGAGAGAGAGAGGGAGAGAGAAAGAGAGAAAAAGAAAGAGAAAAAAGAGTAAGAGAGAGAAAGAGAATAGGGACAGAACAAGAGAGAGAGAAAAAGAGAGACAGAAAAAAAGACAAAGAGAGAGAAAGAGAGAGGGGGACAGAGGGAGAGAGAAAGAGAGGGGGAGAGAAAGAAAGAAAAGAAAAAGAAAAAGAAAAAGTGTGTGTGAGAAAGACAAAGAAAAGAGAGAGAGAGAGAAAGATTAAGAGAGAGAGAGAAAAAGAGAGCAAGAGAGAGCGAGAAAGACACGGAGTGCTTTTTAACAAATCTGATTGTATCCACCTGTTAGAGACGGCTGACCTCCGCAGCGTCTCAGGTCTAACTTCATTTCCAAGGGCTGCTTTAAACTCCACAGGTGGGGGGTGGGGAAGGCGCCCCCCCCATGACTAACTGCAGAACGCTCCCATCTTGCCTTGTGTGGCTGCTATGCATGGTTGCGGGGGGTGGGGGTGGGGGGGAGAAAGACGCGGCTGCTTTAAAGCGTGGGGCTCGGAGACGCCGCTTGGAGACCCCCTCCGGAGGGCTGCGCTGCTTCCGTCAGGAACGGTCCAGCCAACGGAAGGCTCCGTGCGGGAAACAGTTGTGGGTTGTCGCGCCTCTGTGACACCACAGACCCTCTTGCAACCCAGAGGGAAGCATTAAAACACCTGAAAAAGTCTGACCCAACACAGGCGGTCCCCAACCTCAGCGACCGTTTGAACTAACAACGCCATCAAAAGGGACCCCCTGGTGTCTGTTTCACGCTTACGACCGTCGCAGCATCCCCAGGCTATTCGGATTAAAATTTAGAAGCTCCTATTTAGGGACGGTTGCCGTGTCCCGGGAGGGGGGTGGGGGGTCCTTCTGACCAGCAAAGTCAAGGGGGGGGGGAAGGAAGTCGGGTTCATTTAACCAACGGGTTGCTAACTTAACCCCTGCAGTGATTCGCTTAACAACTGTGGCAAGAAAGGTGTAAGATGGGGCAACCTTCGCTTAACAAATGTCTCGCTTAGCAATGGAAATGTTGGGCCCAGCTGTGGTCCTAAGCCGAGGAACGCCTGCAGCTGGAAAGCCCACCTTGACTCCTGGTTCTCCGATTCTGACAAATACAACCCCAGCTCCTCCTACCTTCCTTTCGAAGGCTGCCTCCCGGGAATCGGAATCTGCGCTGCTTCTGGTCTGGCACGGAGACCTGCCCGTTTCGATTCCCCTACTCTTCAAGGGATCTCAGCCGTCTCTTTTCCTGCTGACACCTTGGTGCAAATGTTTGCCTTTTTCAAAACTCAGCCTCACAGCAGCTACAAACCGAAGGAAGCCAGTGGCTTCCCTCGCCTTTCTCCAAACCTGAAAGGGTTACTAAGGGACTGTGCTATTGGCATGCCAAGCTTTGACCAGCCAAAATCCTCTTATCCACAGAGAACAGGAATCCCATTTTTGCTGGAAAGAAACCGATCAGTCGAATAGACCTCCCCATGAATCCAATTTTCAACAAGTCCTCTTTTCTGTTGCAATTTGCAGGCGAAGCGTGGCTTTCTATCCTAAATCACACACACACACACACACACACACACACACACACACACAGAGAGAGAGAGAGAGAGAGACACAGAGAGAGACACACAATGCAGTCCTGTCTCTCAGGCTCTTTGAAAGCAAATTTCACCCCAGCAGCCCTACGTAAGTAAATCCACACTTCTTGGTGAGGATTTCAAAGCGGAGCTGCGGGATTTTTTAATGTTTTAATTGCTGCCTTTGTCTACAAAGATGCCCCCAGCTGACAAGGCAGATACAAAGCTCTCAAAAAAAACAAACCCCGAGTCTGCCGTCTTAAACGGAACGGGGTTGTTGTTCTTGTTCTTGTTATTATATTATTATTATTATTATTATTATTATTATTATTATTATTATTATTATTATTATTATTATTATTATTATTATTATTTTTATTAAAAGAACGCTTACGAATCCCTCAAAAAGGTATCTCGAGAAGCTGTTGCACAAAAGCACGGAATGAAATAAAGGCGTGCTCTTTGATTTCACCGTTTGCCCAAATCTAGCTTTCTGCCTGAAGGTTTCCCCCAGGCGGGCATTCACTTTCTTACTTTCCGCATCCCAGAAAAAGGAAAAGGAAAAGAAAAAAAATCTCCCTTAATAATGTCAGTTCTGGGGACTTCAAAGGGAAAAGAAAAGCCACTTTTTCCCTCTCCCTCCCCCCCCCTCCCCGCCTCAAGCATCCTCTTACCCTCACACGGTTAAATGCAAATTCAGCTTTCCAGACCTGCGCCTAGGAACGCGCAGCGCACACAGTTCCTACGCCACCTACTGCAAAGCTGAGCTGACAAGCTCATGCAAAGCTTAGGGCACTTCCTTCCAAGCCTCGCTTCCCGGGTTTTCGGAAGGAAATCTGGCCAAAGCAGAAAAGAGGGGCAAGGCGAGGCGGCCAGCCGGCCAGGAGGGCGATCCTAGCCATCACCGGAGCATCCCAGGCCGACAAGCCCTCCGGCGTGAAATGGAGAACGGGAAAAAAGGCAGCCAGTCGGAAGGCAGCGATCAAGGCAAGAATTCTAACACGTCTCCGGTGACTCTCAACGTGGGGGGCTACCTCTACGTTACCCAGAGGCAAACTCTGGTCAAATACGCCGACTCCTTCCTGGAGAGACTGGTGAACGGCAAAACGCTCTGCCCCTTCGACGCGGAGGGCCATTTCTTCATCGACAGAGACGGTCTCCTATTCAGGCACGTCTTGAACTTCCTCAGGAACGGGGAACTACTCCTCCCCGAGGGCTTCAAGGAAAACCAACTCCTGGCCCAAGAGGCCGAATTCTTCCAGCTCCACCTCTTGACCGAGGCGGTGAAATCCAGGTGGCAGAAGGAGCAGCTGGCATCCCGGGAGGCCACCTTCCTGGAAATCACCGACAGCCACGACCGTGCCCAGGGCCTGCGGATTTTCTGCAACGCGCCCGACTTCATCGCCAAGATCAAATCCCGCATCGTTTTGGTCTCAAAAAGCAGGCTGGACGGCTTCCCCGAAGAGTTTACGGTCTCTTCCAACATCATTCAGTTTAAGTACTTCATCAAGTCGGAAAACGGGACCCGGCTGGTTTTGAAGGAGGACAACACCTTCGTCTGCACCTTGGAAACGCTCAAGTTTGAGGCCATCATGATGGCCCTCAAGTGCGGCTTCAGACTGCTGACCAGCCTGGATTGCTCGAAAGGGTCGATTGTCCACAGTGACGCGCTTCATTTCATCAAGTAATGTCCCTGGCACCAAAGGCCTCAAAGCATGCAGCCGGTCGGCCTCCTTAAAACTTCCAAACATCGCCCGGCGGTTTACCCGGCGCTGCCAATCCCGGAGCCCGGCAGCTAATCAATTCATGAGAACTTGCGGTATGTAACATTTGTAAAAATCCACCTGCCAAGGTTCATTCATTGTGTCCGTTTTAATAACCGCCACCGTAATAAATAAGTAAATAAAAAGGTGTCTGTTAGATGTGATCAACAGCCAAAGCGAACGCTGAAGCCGTCTCCATCTGTGTTTGCTGGCTTTTGCTTTTCTCACGCAGATGCCAGGGGACGAACAGGCTGGTCTGCAATTCAGCGTGGACAGAATGCGCGGCTTCTTCCTCCGCTGGAGAACGATCAAAAAATGCTTCCTCGTCCTGACTGTTATTTATCTTTCTGGGCCGATCCTGGTTCAAGAGGGGGAAAACTGTGTGTCTCTCTAATGGTTGATGTTCAAATATGCAGCGCGGGTGCAGGAATTGGGCAGGTCTAGTTTAATGGACAGAAGGAGCAGGGGTGACATGATAGCAGTCTTCCAACATTTGAGGGGCTGCCACGAAGAAGAGGGGTGGGGTCCACCTCTTCTCCAGAGCCCCTGAAGGCAGGACGAGAAGCAACAGATGGAAACTCATCAAGGAGAGAAGCAACCTAGAACTGAGGGGAAACTTCCTGACAGTTAGAACAAATTAACCGGTGGAACGGCTTGCCTCCAGATGTTGTGGGTGCTCTGACACTGGAGGTTTTCAACAAGTGACTGGGCAGCCATTTGTCTGGAATGGTAATAGGGCAGGGGTCTTCAAACTTGGCCCTTTTATGACTTGTGGACTTCAACTCCCAGAATTCCTCAGCCAGCCAAGCTGGCTGAGGAATTCTGGGAGTTGAAGTCCGCAAGTCATAAAAGGGCCAAGTTTGAAGACCCCTGTAATAGGGTCTTCTGTCTGAGCAGGGGGTTGGACTAGATGGCCTCTGTGGTCCCTTCCCACTCTGCTATTCTGTAAATCATGCTGCGAGGTCTAAGAGATAGTGGGATTTGAAACCGTACACAGGCATCCACTTTATTTAAACTAGCCATACGGAAGATGCTAGACCATGTATAGTTCGGGATGTCATCCTTTTAACTATCCAAAGAATAGGAGGAAAGGAAAGGTGGGGAAAAATATCTAATCTAATCTCCTATTAACTTTGGTCCTTTAGAGAACAATAATTTAGAGAGTACACTGAGACAAAACAGTTCATGGTCCCAGAAAAGACTTTGATGTTATCTTTTTACATTTAAAAAAAAAATCCCCCCTTTTTTTTTAGAAAAGACAGGTAGTTCTGGACCACGATGGAGTCCAACATTTTCTGTTGCTAAGTGAGACATTGGTTGAGTTTTGCCCCATTTTATGGCCTTTCTTGCCACAGTCATTAAGGGGATCACCGCGGCTGTTAAGTGAGTAACATGGTTGTTAAGTGAATCTGGCTTCCCCTGCCTGACAGAAGGTCGTAAAAGGGGATCGCACAGACCGTCATAAATACAAACCAGTTGCCAAGCATCTGAATTAACCAGTGGAACTACTTGCCACCAGAAGCTGTGAATGTTCCAACACTGGAAGTTTTTAAGAAGAGACTGGCCAGCCATTTGTCTGAAACGGTATAGGGTTTCCTGACTGAGCAGGGGGCTGGACTAGGTGACCTCCAAGGTCCCTTCCAACTTCTTCTTCTTCTTCTTCTTCTTCTTATTATTATTATTATTATTATTATTATTATTATTATTATTATTATTATTATTATTATTATTATTATTCTTATTATTATTATTATTATTAATTATTATTATTATTATTATTATTATTATTATTATTATTATTATTATTATTATTATTATTATTATTATTATTATTATTATTATTATTTTTCATTACCTGATCATGGGGATGGTTAGAAGTTGTAACTGGGGGGGGGAAAGGTCACAAAAACACTTTTCCCAGTGCCGTTGTAACTTTGAACGGTCATTAAACGAACCATCCAGGACTACTTGTACACATTTGTGCCAAAATAAGAGGGGGCGGGGGAATCTAGTTAACCCGGCAGAGGAGAAGGCTACACATGGTGAAATGTGAGGTGCATACCACAACTCAACGCTAACACTGTCGAACAAGACAACCAGGTTTTCAATTGTTTCCCTTCTTAAAAACTCAAGGTTTTCCATCCAAACTACAGCAATGAAGTCTTCTGTTTTTTGTTCTTTTGTTTTGTTTTATCAGCAGGGAAACACGAAGCTTAAGCGCGTTGTAGTCGGGCGCTGATTCCCATTTACTACGACTTCCAATTATTTCTGCCGTTATCTTTGAGAGTTGACTTCGCTCCAGGGCAGCTTAGAGTAACCTGCTAACATATTAATCCGCTCACATTTTAAGCCGTTTAAAAACATCTGGATTATTTCCCACGGGGGGGGGGGGCTGACTGGTGTGTGTGTGTGTGTGTGTGTGTGTGTGTGTGTGTGTAGACAGGGGCAGGTCCCAAATTATTTTCTCACCTGTCTCCTCTTCCTACAATCCCCATCTCAGAACAAGGAACAACAGCAGCAGCCTCTATTACGTCGTCTCGAGACGAGAAGCCGATGCCGCAACAGGTGTGTTTGTGCACTCTTTGCTGAAAGGGAGGAGTCAGCATGGCTTTCCCTCTGGAAGCTTCCCACCGGGTCAAGCTGGCATTTATGGCCCTGTTGTACTGGTGGTCCTCAACCTACGACCGCGGCGGAGCCCAAAATTTTCATCGCTAAGCGAGACAGTTGTTAAGTGCCCCATGTTCAGAGAATCCCTGCAGTTGTTAAGTTAGTCACCCGGTTGTTAAAGTGAATCTGGCTTCTCCCGTTGCCTGTCAGAAGGTCGCAAAAGGGGTTCATGTGACACACATACACACACACCACGGACACTGCGACCGTCGTAAATAGGAGTCGGTCGCGAAACGTCTGGATTTTGATCACGTGACCCATGGGGATCCTGCAGGGGTCGTAAGTGTGAAAAAATGGTCATAAGTCACTTTTTCCCGCGCCACTCCTAACTGAACGGTCCCTAAACGAAAATGGTTGTTAAGTGGAGGGCTTATTGTGGTGGACCAGGACAACTCCACACTTTATAAGGCCTCCTGACGTAGTGCTTAGTCCCCAAACTCAATTGTGAAATTCAACTTTCATTTAAAGATTCATTAACCAGCCCAGTTCTTGAAGCTAATAAGCCTCTCTCCTTTCAGTCCCGGAATTTGGTTTTATCATAAACTTCCTAAAACAATCACACTAATGGGCACTAAGCGGGGTTCTTTTGCTTGCTTACATTGTGCCTTTGTTACTTTTACAAACAACCCAAGGCCGCAAACGTATACAACACAACGTCCTCCTCCAGGTTTCCTCACAGCAACAACCCTGTGAGGACTAGAACTCCCCGTCTCCCGGTGATTGGTCCAAAGTCACCCAGCTGCCTTTCACGGCTAAGGCGGGACTAGAACTCCCCGTCTCCCAGTGATTGGTCCAAAGTCACCCAGCTGCCTTTCACGGCTAAGGCGGGACTAGAACTCCCCGTCTCCCGGTGATTGGTCCAAAGTCACCCAGCTGCCTTTCACGGCTAAGGCGGGACTAGAACTCCCCGTCTCCCGGTGATTGGTCCAAAGTCACCCAGCTGCCTTTCACGGCTAAGGCGGGACTAGAACTCCCCGTCTCCCGGTGATTGGTCCAAAGTCACCCAGCTGCCTTTCACGGCTAAGGCGGGACTAGAACTCCCCGTCTCCCGGTGATTGGTCCAAAGTCACCCAGCTGCCTTTCACGGCTAAGGCGGGACTAGAACTCCTCGTCTCCCGGTGATTGGTCCAAAGTCACCCAGCTGCCTTTCACGGCTAAGGCGAGACTAGAACTCCCAGTCTCCCGGTGATTGGTCCAAAGTCACCCAGCTGTCTTTCACGGCTAAGGCAGGACTAGAACTCCCCATCTCCCGGTGATTGGTCCAAAGTCACCCAGCTGCCTTTCACGGCTAAGGCGAGACTAGAACTCCCAGTCTCCCGGTGATTGGTCCAAAGTCACCCAGCTGCCTTTCACGGCTAAGGCGGGACTAGAACTCCTCGTCTCCCGGTGATTGGTCCAAAGTCACCAAGCTGCTTTTCATGGCTAAGGCAGGACTTGAACTCATGCCCCCCCCCGGCCTTAACCACGAGACGAAAGTAGCTCTCTTAACTCTGCAGGGATGAAAAAAGAGACATTTCTTCCACCAATGCTTTGTAAAGATTCCAGTCTAGAGAAGCCGCGCTCTCTTAGCACTCTGGCGTTTCTGTCGTCAAAAAACCTAAACGGCGAAAGAAGACAAAAGTTTGGGGTAGAGTAAAGGGATCCACTACATTTCTCAAAAAAACGTCTTTGTCGCCTGCTTCTGTCCAGGATCCTAGGTCAGTGGGCAGCTCTATTTCCTGTCTCTAGAACACATTTGACACACAATAGTGTGATTTACATCCGAGGAGCGAAAAAAGAATGGGTGTTTTAAGTTTTACGTTTTATAGGGTGTGATGCTGGACCCCCCCCTTTCCGAAACTCAGAACACATTCTGTTAAATTCGCAGATGGCACCAACCTGTCAGGAGTAGCCAACACCCTAGAAGACCAACCCAGGATCCAAAAAGATCTTCACAAACTTGAACAATGGGCCCTGTCCAACAAAACGAGTTTCAACGTGGAGAAATGCAAAGTCCTACACTTAGGCAGGAAAAACCAAAGGCACAAATACAGACTGGGCAAGACCTGACTCAAAAACAGCCACTGTGAGAGGGACCGTGGAGTCCTAGTGGACCATCACTTGACCATGAGCCAGCCGTGTGCAGCAGCAGCCAAAAAAGCCAATAAAATCCTGGCTTGTATAAACAGAGACATAGAATCAAGAACATGCAAAGTATTAGTACCGCTTTACAAAGCCGTAGTAAGACCACACCTGGAATACTGCAGCCAATTTTGGCCACCACGTCACAAAAAAAGATGTTGAGAGTTTGGGGAAAAATTCAGAGAAGAGCAACTAAGATGATCCAAGGCCTGGAGACTAAAACATACGAAGGACGGCTGCGGGACTTGGGTTTGGCTAGTCTAAAGAAAAGAAGAAAGAGGGGTGATATGATGTAGCGGTATTCCAGTACTTGAGGGGCTGCCACGAGGCAGAGGGGGTCACATTATTCTCCAAAGCACCAGAGGGAAGGACAAGAAACAATGGTTGGAAACTGACCAAAGAGAGAAGCAACCTGGAAGTAAGGAGAAACTTCCTGACAGTGAGGACAATTAACCAGTGGAACAGCTTGCCACCAGAAATCGTGGGTGCTCCATCACTGGATATTTTTAAGAAGAGACTGGACAATCATCTGTCAGAGATGGTATAGGTTCTCCTGCTTGAGCAGGGGGCTGGACTAGAAGACCTCCAGGGTCCCTTCCAGCTCTATTCTATTCCAAATTATGCTTTGGCCTTACACCCTGGGCCACGATTACAGCTAAGCAAGTATTTTATCCTACAGGAGGAAGGCAGCAGCCACCGCTAAAAGCGACTTCTGTTTTGCAAGCTACACAGCGCAAAACGTAAAGAACTGTGAGCAAACAGTACAGAAAAGGCATTGTAATTAACAGGTCTGCCTTCTCTGCTATTAGTAATTTCCTGATTTAAGGAGCGAATAGAGTGTTCAAATAAAGCAGTTTCCCACTTTTTTTAAAAAAAATTAAAACACAAGGAAAAATTGGGTCCTGCTGGTGCACCATCTGCTGTCATCTCACTTCTAATACGGCAAGCTTCTGGGACTAACTGCCACGCCAGAGATACAGATCCCAAGGGAATGTGTGGTGAAGGGTTGGGAGTCTCCAAGGCAGTTGGCCCTTTTATGACTTGTCGTGGTGTTGTTGTTGTTGTTAGTTGCAAAGTCGTGTCCGACCCATCGCGACCCCATGGACAATGTTCCTCCAGGCCTTCCTGTCCTCTACCATCTTCTGGAGTCCTTTTAAGCACGTGTTTTATTCTATTCTGTTCTGTTCCATTCCATTCCACTCCATTCCATTCCAATATTCTATTCTATTCTATTCTATTCCATATTTTCTATTCTATTCCATTCCATTCCATTCCATATTTTCTATTCTATTCTATTCTATTCTATTCTATTCTATTCTATTCTATTCTATTCTATTCTATTCTATTCTATTCTATTCTATTCTATTTTCCATTCCATATTTTCTATTCTATTCCATTCCATTCCATATTTTCTATTCTATTCTATCCCATTCCATTCCATTCCATTTCTATTCAATTCAATTCTATTCCATTCCATTCCATTCCATTTTTTCTATTCTATTCTATTCTATTCTATTCTATTCTATTCTATTCTATTCTTCTATTCTATTCTATTTTCTATTCTAATTCCATTCCATTCCATTCCATTCTTAGCACAATGCCTCACGAGGTCAGTACCCCAAAGAGTGGTTTTAGGAAGGATGGAGGGACTTGGAGTCCCATCTGCCTTTAGAAATAATATGTCACGGTATCCAAATAGCGAAATCTGCTTAACCCTTTCTCCAAAAAAACAAACAAAAAAAAACCCAGGATCTGAAACCAGTGGATCCTTTGGTTTTTAATTTGAGGCCAATTACAGCTGTCATAGAGAAGCCATTGCAGAGGGAAATTGCGTTAGGAAAGAAGTGGAGTGCTTGAGGCTTATTTGACAATAATTACTCAATTCAGTAATTAGTGGAGGGAAATGCACAATTCTGGTAAATTGAGGGCAGAGAGTAAGCACAGCCTCTCTTCCAACAAAAGAGACAAGCTTTCCCTGCCAACATAACTCCATCTACCCAATTTTCAACTCCTGAATGCAGGTATCTGAAAAACACATCACTGCTGAGAAAATAGGAGTGGAATAAAAATCGAGAAACAAGATTTCTTAAAAATATAAGAGTGTCAGAATGTTAATTCTCATCGCACGTCTGGATTGAGGTTCGTGAGAAGTGGTCAGGAGAAGCTTCCAAGTGCCAACTCAAAATAGATTAACAGCCTGAATATAGAATAACAAGAGATAGAAGGGACCTTGGAGGTCATCTAGTCCAACCCCCCGCTCAGGCAGGGAACCCTGTACCATTTCAGACAAATGGCTGTCCAGTCTCTTCTTAAAAACTTCCAGTGTTGGAGCATTCACCGCTTCTGGAGGCAGGTTGTTAACAATAATAATAATAAAGTCGGAAGGGACCTTGAAGATCATCTAGTCCAACCCCGGCTCAGACAGGAAACCCTACACCATTTCAGGCAAGTGGCTGTCCAGTCTCTTCTTAAAAACTTCCAGTGTTGGAACATTCACAGCTTCTGGAGGCAGGTTGTTAATAATAATAATAAAGTTGGAAGGGACCTTGAAGATCATCTAGTCCAACCCCCTGCTCAGACAGGAAACCCTACACCATTTCAGGCAAGTGGCTGTCCAGTCTCTTCTTAAAAACTTCCAGTGATGGAGCATTCACCGCTTCTGGAGGCAGGTTGTTAATAATAATAATAAAGTCGGAAGGGACCTTGAAGATCATCTAGTCCAACCCCGGCTCAGACAGGAAACCCTACACCATTTCAGGCAAGTGGCTGTCCAGTCTCTTCTTAAAAACTTCCAGTGATGGAGCATTCACCGCTTCTGGAGGCAGGTTGTTAATAATAATAATAAAGTCGGAAGGGACCTTGAAGATCATCTAGTCCAACCCCCTGCTCAGACAGGAAACCCTACACCATTTCAGGCAAGTGGCTGTCCAGTCTCTTCTTAAAAACTTCCAGTGATGGAGCATTCACCGCTTCTGGAGGCAGGTTGTTAATAATAATAATAAAGTCGGAAGGGACCTTGAAGATCATCTAGTCCAACCCCGGCTCAGACAGGAAACCCTACACCATTTCAGGCAAGTGGCTGTCCAGTCTCTTCTTAAAAACTTCCAGTGTTGGAACATTCACAGCTTCTGGAGGCAGGTTGTTAATAATAATAATAAAGTCGGAAGGGACCTTGAAGATCATCTAGTCCAACCCCCTGCTCAGACAGGAAACCCTACACCATTTCAGGCAAGTGGCTGTCCAGTCTCTTCTTAAAAACTTCCAGTGATGGAGCATTCACCGCTTCTGGAGGCAGGTTGTTAATAATAATAATAAAGTCGGAAGGGACCTTGAAGATCATCTAGTCCAACCCCGGCTCAGACAGGAAACCCTACACCATTTCAGGCAAGTGGCTGTCCAGTCTCTTCTTAAAAACTTCCAGTGTTGGAACATTCACAGCTTCTGGAGGCAGGTTGTTAATAATAATAATAAAGTCGGAAGGGACCTTGGAGGTCTTCTAGTCCAACCCCCTGCTCAGGCAGGAAACCCTACACCATTTCAGGCAAGTGGCTGTCCAGTCTCTTCTTAAAAACTTCCAGTGTTGGAACATTCACAGCTTCTGGAGGCAGGTTGTTAATAATAATAATAATGTTGGAAGGGACTTTGGAGGTCATCTAGTCCAACCCCCTGCTCAGGCAGGAAACCCTACACCATTTCAGGCAAATGGTTGTCCAGTCTCTTCTTAAAAACTTCCAGTGTTGGAGCATTCACAGCTTCTGGAGGCAGCTGTGTTGTTCCACTGGTTAATTGAAGACCAGCACCATCATGGTCCATGTTCTGAAAGGTCACCATCATGCTGGAACTGGAGATACCTTAAAAAATTCCTACAGGATTTAGACCCCAAAGGTGGACTTTCTTGTTTTCCTTTGAAGAGGTTTCGCTTCTCATCCCAGAAGCTTCTTCAGCTCTGACCGGAGGGTGGGGAAATGGCAGGATTTATGCTCCTTGCAGACGGCTGGCCATTTGCATCCTTTGAGAGTCCTTGGAGATTTAGCTGTGCCCTCAGGGCCACCTGACCCCTGTCCTCTGCAAAGGGCACGGCTAAATGTCTACGGGTTGTCCCAAAGGTGCTTTTTTTTTCAAGGAGGCAACTGGACTTTCTCACTTTTTTCCTTGAAAACATTTCGTCTCTCATCCAAGAAGCTTCTTCAGTTCGGAAGCTTCTTGCATGAGAAGCGAAACATCTTCCAGCCGAACAAGAAAGTCCAGTTGCCTTTGGGGGCAACTATGACATGGATGACTGGAGAATCTCCACAGACACGCTCTTTAAATATTAGTTCTTCCATCTGAAGCAGCATCTTCATCAACCCACACTGGAGGGCTCGCACGGACATTAGTAAAGAACATCGGAAGGAAAATGCAGGATATCTAACAGAAGGCAATCATCATGCATCACATTTGCTGAACGTAACTATTCTTTCTAAAACCCGCTAAGGTTTCCAAAAAGCATTTTCACCTATAGGTTGACTTGGGAAATAGCCCATTGTGAAAATGTCACTTTAAATCTGCTCAGCCTGGCACTTTAGGAGAGAAAGGCAGGCCTATTCATCTGACATTAAGCTTCTTTTCCTGTGGAACAAATGCCTTACAAAGCTCTTTGAAGGGACTTAAGTAAGAGATGCACTTGTAATTATCGCTATGAATTAAGTTCTCTCGAACGTGTCGAGAAAACTAGGCCAACGTTAGGTTCAAAAACGTGACGACGTTTTAACCAAATCAATTCTCAGGCTTGGGGGGGGGGGGAGAAAAATCAGGATCTAAGCAAGAAAATGGAAAGGACTTTGCTCCATAACCATTGGTTAAGTAAAATTTCAGTGGTTCCACCAACAAAACGTGACACATGGGATAGAATTGAGAATTCTACTTACGAAGCCAGGAAGAGGAGATTTGGGCAAACAGGAGCCAAGAACATGACTTCAACTTTTTTGGACTCTGAGATATTTAATTCTACTATCTAGGATCTTCCTGTGGAATTCTGGAGCCAACAAATTAAGACAATGGGTGTCTACTGGCAACATTGAGGGACGTGCTGAAGTGGACGTCTTGTCCTCAAATCAGTTAGAATAAATGAAGAAGGATAGGATAGGATAGGATAGGATAGGATAGGATAGGATAGGATAGGATAGGATAGGATAGGATAGGATAGGATTGGATTACGATTAGAATTAGAATTAGAATTAGAATTAGAATTAGAATTAGAAATAGAATAGAATAGAATAGAATAGAATAGAATAGAATAGAATAGAATAGAATAGAATAGAATAGAATAGAATAGAATAGAATAGAATAGAATAGAATAGAATAGAATAGAATAGAATAACAGAGTTGGAAGGGACCTTGGAGGTCATCTAGTCCAACCCCCTGCTCAGGCAAGAAACCGTATACTCTTTCAGACAAATGGTCATCCAGTCTCTTCTTTAAAACTTCCGGTTTTTAAGAATCACTACCTCCAAGGTCCCTTCCAGCTTTTTATTATTGTTGTTGTTGTTGTTATCTTATTCTTTAAAGAATAACAAAAGTTGGAAGGGACCTTGGAAGTTCTCTAGTCCAGCCCCTTTGCTCAAGCAGGAGATCCTATATACCATTTTAGACAAATGGTTGTCCAATCTCTATTTTTACCTCCAGTGCTGGAGCACCCACAGCTTCTGGAGGCAGGTTGTTCCACTGATTAACTGTTCCCACTGTCTGGAAATTTCTCCTTGGTTCTAGGTTGCTTCCCTCCTTGGTTATCTCTTTTTCCCAAAAGGCTTTCCTTTCCTTCCTATCTAGGATTATTTTCACTTAGCCAGGCATGTTGGCATGACGGGCATGCAAAAAGGGGCAAAACTGCCATCATACCTTTGTGGCCGCCACAACGATCTCTTTCCAGGGACCCCTCTGGAGCTGGCCATTTTTACAGAACAGCCGAGCTGTTCTATAGTTCCACAGGATTTTGTAGCCGTTGGCTGCCTCGTTTGGGAATTATCTACGGAAGAGGCTGCCTCTGCCGTGGGAAACCCTGAAAGCCGGTCACAACGAGGCTCAACCTGTCACAATAAAACCTTCCGTCTCGTTCCCAGAGAGTAGGAAAGCCAAAGCTGTCTCCTTTTTAGCAAAATGAATAATGACAGGAGAAGAGAACAAAACAACGAGCTGGGATCCAAAAAAGCATCTCTGGTGCTCAGAAACATGAGGTGTCAAACAAGCAACGAGGGTAATTGATGGTCCTGGACAACCCCAGCCGAAGAAGACAACTAGCCAAGGACACTTTGCTCAGTTCTGCAGGAACCTCACGACATTGAAATGGAACATCTCGGTAATAGGGAAGTCCGTTTGTGTAGCAGCTCCACACAGATGGCCAATTCGCCATGGGCGGTCAGGCAAACGGGACCACCTCCCCTCCACGCGTCCACAAATATTTATGCAGACACGTGATCCTTCGCAAAATCTAACTCACGATAAAAGCCCCTCCCAAAAAAAACAGCTTCTCGTTAGGAATTTAATATGTATTGTTCAATAAAACAAATAGACCCAGACAACACGTTGTTTACGAAGCACCTATGAATTGTAAACTCAGAAAACTAATAAAATGTTGAATAGGGAAGAAGATGACGTTTAGGCCACCACTATATTGTTAGTTACGTTTTCACAAAAAGAAATGTGCAGAGACTCAATTAGGGAATAAGCTATGTAAAGTAAGATTTCAAGTAAAGGTTAGGGCACAATGCTGGAAGGAGGGCTGTAGAGCAGAAGTATCCCTACATCTGTGTGCTTACTCCTAGAGGTATGCTAGCAAACCACAGAGTGTATTTAGTAGCAAAGGTTGCAATGATCGCTTGGAGGTGGGAGGTACTCCTAATGTAATCTACCGGATCCCCTGAATAGATTGCCCCTATGACTAGGTAGGACTATGTAGGGGAGGAAGCTAACTACCAGACTGCAAGAATGCAAGCGAGTGATCAGACAAGGAGAGCCAAACTCGTTGGTCACCTCACATTGCAATGAACAAGGACATACATTCAATTTCGCACTGACTAAGATTGTTGGACAAGCAGGTACAAAAACAGCCAGGGAAGAAATTGAAGCCTGGGAAACAGGAGTGCTGATTTACCACCAGCTTATTAAATATTTAGGAGGTGAGGGCTTGGCAGCACAAGGAAACAACAACCAACGACTTACTAGTCAGCCATCAACACCCCAATCAACCAATAAGAAACCACACTCAAATAGACACCACGTAAATATGACACATAGAATAACCCAAAGCACACATTCCAGTAGAGAGAGGTTTCCTGAAGATGGCCTCAAGCAGGAGTACCAAAACTCAGAAGACTAAGCCACTGGTCCTAGTGACCAACCTGATTAGATCTTGTATTTAGTAGCTATCGGGGGGGGGGGGGAATAGGGGATATCAGGACTATCTGTGGCCCCAAACTGCTAGGCCCCCCAATTACTTCAAAAGAGATAATAAATATGCACAATGGCTAACCACATGTAAACAATACAACTCAACCTGTTCCATGTAATGTAACATTGATAACCACCATATTCACCTATGACACAACCGGTTGTTGTTGTTGTTAGTTGCGAAGTCGTGTCCGACTCATCGTGACCCTATGGACTATGTTCCTTCAGGCCTTCCTGTCCTCTACCATCTTCTGGAGTCCATTTAGGCTCATGCCTACTGCTTCAGGGACTCCATCCACCTCATTCTCTGTCGTCCCCTTCTTCTATTGCCCTCAACCTTTCCCAGCATTAGGCTCTTCTCCAGTGAGTCCTTCCTTCTCATTAGGTGGCCAAAGTATCTGAGTTTCAACTTCAGGATCTGGCCTTCTAAAGAGCAGTCAGGGTTGATCTCCTCTAGGACTGACCGGTTTGATCGCCTTGCAGTCCAAGGGACTCGCAGGAGTCTTCTCCAGCACCAGAGTTCAAAGGCCTCAATTCTTTGGCGCTCAGCCTTTCTTATGGTCCAACTTTCACTGCCATACATTGCAACTGGGAAGACCATAGCCTTGACTATACGCACTTTTGTTGACAGGGTGATGTCTCTGCTTTTTAGTGTGCTGTCTAGATTTGCCATGGCTTTCCTCCCCAGGAGCAAGCGTCTTTTAATTTCTTGGCTACAGTCCCCGTCTGCAATGATCTTGGAGCCCAGGAAAATATAATCTGTCACTACCTCCATTTCTTCCCCATCTATTTACCAGGAATTGAGAGGGCCGGATGCCATGATCTTGGTTTTCTTAATGTTTAGTTTCAACCCAAGTTTTGCACTCTCCTTCTTCACCCGCAACAAGAGGCTCTTTAGTTCCTCTTCACTTTCTGCCATTAGAGTGGTATCATCTGCGTATCTTAGGTTGTTGATATTTCTTCCGGCAATCTTAATTCTAACTTTTGATTCATCTAGCCCTGCCTTTCTCATGATGTGCTCTGTATATAAGTTAAACAGGCAGGGTGACAGTATACAGCCTTGCCAGACTCCTTTTCCCAATTTTGAACCAATCAGTGGTTCCGTGTCCAGTTCTCACTGTTGCTTCTTGCACAACCAGTACAAAAGCACAAATACTTGAAAAGCAGAATCAGCAAGGACAACAGAAAGTGATTTTGTTGAATTATGTAGCGCAACATAGCACAACCAAATGGCAGATGTTGAACGGTAGCAGCCATGCATATTCAAAAAGGACATTTCCAAAGCGTATTTCAAGACCTAAACCTCAAAACAATGAAACACTACAGAGTAAAAGCTACAGCTGTTCTTTCTTTCCCAAGAAATAATTTAGAGACAGAGATTGCACTAGACAATAAAAAAAATTATGTCTTGACTCTAGAAACACAAAGAATTGGGAAGTATCAGCGGTATCCTTTGGAACATTAAATTTGGTTTCAGCCTCCTCTAATGCTGATGAGGCTAGTCCACAGGTCTGCAACCCGCAGCTCCGGAGCCGCATGCGGCTCTTTCAGCCGTCTCCTGCGGCTCCCAGTCCTCTGCCATGTGCAGTCCAAAAAAAAAAAAGTGGGACTAAAAAACTTCAACCAATCAATTCAAATATGCAGGGTAGGTGCATATCTCGCCTTGGCTCCACTCTTCAGTCAAACCCTGTTCTGCACATGCGCGCATGTACGCGCATGCACGCACATTTTTTGCGGCTCCCAGTTTTTCCTTTTGTGAGGGAACTGGTTCTGAGTGGCTCTTTCACTGTTTCAGGTTCCTGACCCCTGGGCTAGTCAAACAGAGAAATCTCAAATGAAATAGTAATATTAACAAGACAGCAACTGAGTTTTTTTAAAAAAGTTGTGAGTCGCTCCTTACTTAAAAAAAAAACAGCAGAAAAACCTTCCTTTCACCTGAAACCCACCAGTTATTCTCAGATGCGATACCTGATTGATGGATGAGTTTATTGAAAAACAGAAATCTGGCAACAAATGGCCATTTGCAGTGTGAAATGAAAACGCTGGCTGAGGAATTCTGGGAGTTGAAGTCCACAAGTCATAAAAGGGCCAAGCTTGAAGACCCCTGATCTATAAGAACAACTTACAGTAGCTTTTCTCAACTTTGGCAGCGTTGATGATGTGTGGACCAACTCCCAGAATCCCCCAGCCAGCATGCTGGCTGGGGAATTCTGGGAGTTGAAGTCCACACATCGTCAAGCAGTCAAGGTGGAGAGACACTGCCTTGCAGATCCTATGCTTAAAAGGATATTTGGTTTGCAAAACGATAGTTAAAAACTGTACTTATTGTCTCTGGCGTTCCCTTAACTTTCCCCCGAAGGTAAGCAAATTGCTTATTAACATTTAAATGAAAGGAACGAAGGACATTTTCTTCCCATGCCTTAAACGCCAGCAAATGCACTTGGTGTAAGCTTTCATTAAGTTTCAGAAATCGTTTAAAAGATGCTAAGGAATTCTTCTCTCTTTCAGAAACACCGCATTTTAACAATTTAAGCAATTTAGAGCAATGAAGGCATTTGAATTCATACTTTCGCCCCAGCGGTTCTCCTTATGCTCTGGATGAAGCTTGAAGAGGTAGCCTAACGCCAACATTAAAATTGAAGAATTGTTATGAATATCGTTAGCCTCATAATCCAAGAGGTTGGAGGCACTACTTACCGTTATTGCTGCTGTCTGATTTTTCATCTGTCTGGCTCTCTAGAAAGAAGGATAAAAACAAGAGTGAGGATTTTTTTCAGCTTCATTGTTATTAGCTATTAGCACTAGTTACTAACTGTTATAAGTTAGTGTCGGCTCACAG
Organism: Vipera berus; assembly: GCF_964194415.1. NCBI lineage: Eukaryota > Metazoa > Chordata > Lepidosauria > Squamata > Viperidae > Vipera > Vipera berus. Next base: position 121,690,680 of record NC_138206.1, on the reverse strand, counting down.
ACTGTAACTATAGGGTCCTTGGTACTCGCTCAGCTCAATGGTTTTCTTGCATCACCTTTGTAAGACTGCAGTTATTTTTAATCTAAGTCTATACTATATTATGGCTGTCAGCTCATCATGCCTCAGTAGAAAAATTCAGTGTATTCCTATGATAGAAAATCAATTTCCTGCCTTTCTGCAACCGATTCAACGTCCCTTGGAAGTCTATCCTGATTCTCTTCCCATACTATAAACAATGGACACGTTTGCCCAAAATGTTGCCATAAACCAAGGGGTATGATGAGAGGAAATGGTTGATGGCTTAAAAACGATTGGAAAAATCAAAAATAAGGGGGGCGGGGGGTGTCGTAGCTCACAAAAGGAAAACAATGGAGGTTGCAAAGAGGTTTAATGACATATTTCAAAAGCGAGGATAACGGCTGGGTATATTAACAAACTGCAAGCTATAAAGTACAGAGAAAGAGTAGAAAAATAAACAAAAGTGATACATCTGTTCCTGCAGGTTTTGCAATGTGTAGGGTTTTTTTTTTAAAAAAAATTGGGTGCCCAACGTCATCTGCTTCACAAAGTTAAAATATTTTTCATGGCTGCTCCTTAGACCCTGAGAAAACGCAGTTTAGAACATATTGCTGAAGCTAAAAAGCCATGACTACAAAAACAAGGAAGAACTCAACAGTTCTACTGCGTTTTATTGCCAAAAATGTCTAAAATTGTATGATCAATTATTTTAATCAACATAATGGATTTTATATATTGTTATGCTTGAAGAAGTCTCTGGGTGTTGGTTAGCCTATTCAATAAAGAAATTGGCCTTCTCCAACCCAGCGGTATCCAACTGGGATTAAAATTTGGACTCACCGGCCGTGCTGGTTTAATTACAGAAACGGGAATGACATTCCCATTAAATCTGGAAGGCTGAAACAGAGCAATGAAGGCTTCACGTAAAAGGGAAACATGACTGCTTCTCAAAGGAAGTCACTTTAAAATCGGAGGCTTATCACTGGATTTATTGTTTTCCTTTATTGTTGGTATATATTATATATCGCACATACTTCTTCTGCCGTGTATTTGTGTGTATGAAAAAGGAAGTGCCACAGAGCCACCCAAATAGGCCTATAAACAGAAGGCTTATCCTGGAAGATTTCGTATCGTGCAGCATAAAGAAACAACATTAAGACCAGACTCCTAAGATGACTCAATAAGAGATGGTTCTCAAAATGCCAAGTGGTTAACAAGTCAGATAACTGGACATGGTCCTTGTTCAGTCACTAAGACATGTTGTGTTTGACTCTTCGCAACCATCATGGACCCCAGCATGCCCGGCCTTCCCTCTGGCCTCCACTCTCTCCTGGAGTTTGCCCAAATTCATCTTCATCGCGTCAAGGACACCATCTAACCGTCTCCTCCTCCGCCGTCCCCTTCTCCTTCGGCCTTCCATCTTTCTCAACATCGGTCTTCTCCAAAAGTTCCTCTCTTCTCATCTGGCAGCCAAAATATTTGAGCTTCAGCTTTGGTCTCTGTTCTTCCGAAGGACGGTCAGGGTTGGTTTCCTTTAGGATCGACCGACTGGATCTCCTTGCAGCCCAGGGGACTCTGAAGAGTCTTCTCCAACACCACAGTTCGAAAGCCTCAATTTTTCGGCGCTCAAACTTCTTTATGGTCCAACTCTCGCAATCAAGTGGATAAGGTTAAGGGCGTTCAAATGGAAACTTAAGAGATGTGAGATGATGTTATCTCAGCTTTGCCAAAAGCTCTGAGAGGGTGTGAACTAACAAAGGAGAACATTTGTAGCTCAGGGTTGAAATGAGGGGTCCTTGGTGCTCTCTGAGCTTGGTTATTTTTTGCAGACGTTTCATTAGCCAAACTAGGTAACATCATCAGTGCTACAAGGAAGTGGGGTTTGTGGAGAGGAGGAGGGGGAGAGAGGAGGAGGAGGAGGAGGAGGAGGAGGAGGAGGAGGAGGAGGAGGAAGGGGAGATCCTTGGTATTGAGCTTGTTTTCTTGCAGATGTTTCATGACCCAACTAGGTGACATCATCAGCGTTAGAAGGAAGTACAGTTTGTAGAGGAGGAGGAGGAGGAGGAGGAGGAGGATTATTATGGGATCCTTGGTGCTCTCTGATCTTATTTTCTTGCAGACGTTTTCATGACCCAACTAGGTAACATCATCAATGCTAGCACTGATACTACGTGAACTTTCAGGGCCATGACACAGAAGACGATAAGAGTGCAAGATAGGAGTTCTGGTCTCAGATCATTAGGCTCTCCAACCATGTTTTGCCAGCTAGATTTTGAATCGGAGACGGGTGCGTGAGTCAAGCTTTTAGTTCAGAAAGTGAATTATGAAAGCTGTAAACCTGTCTTTATTTCAATGTGTCTTGAGCCAAGAAGAAGCCCTGGAGATATTGCAATATCTTTCATGGGGAGGTTTTGAGCATCACTTCTCCCACCCTTAGCTGGGCCCATCCATTTCTTCTTAAGCAGGTCGAGGATCGTCTGGGTCTCTTTTGATAAAACAATGCACCATTTCCTTTTAAGTTGTTGTGATTCAGGGTCAGCCTGTGGGTTCGGCAGTTGGGTCGGACGATTCAGAGGAGGAGGGGGGTGTTGGAGAGGTTGCTGAGGGGGTTGGAGAGCTTGCTGATGAGAGCCCTCAGCCAGGCCCCTCCCACCTGGTCACGACGCAGACCCAGCTGTGTGAGCCTGACAGCGTGGATGAAGATGACCCACAGCTGGCCCTGTTCAAGGACGCCCGACGCAGGAGGCAGTCAATCAGGAGTAAACAGAGGAAGGCAATGGGGCACCTCGGAAGGAGGCAGAGAGAAGCCACGCCCTGAACTGTATAAAAGGGGAATGCGTGGGAGGGCTGGTTTGCTGAAGGCAACCGCTTGAATAGCTCCTGTTTCATGGTTCGTGTCTTGTTCTGTTTGCTTTTGTGTCCATAAATTTGGCAGGCTTACTTCCAGCCTCTTGCCTTCTTGTAAAAGGGGTTGTCCCTGCCTTTTCTGCAGGGCCGGTAGCAGGCTGATACAGAACAGGTTCTTTTTTCCAACCATTTATAAAATAAATTCCAGCTTTCATAATATTCTGATTCTTCTTTGTCTTTTAGTCTCATAGTTAGGTCTGTCCATCTCTGCGCATTCCAGTATGTTCTTGATTACCTCTTCTTCTGACGGTACTAGTTCATTTTTCCAGCATTGTGCATAGTTTATTCTTGCTATGGTTATGAATGTGAAATAATTTTATAAACTTTATGTATGATTGACTTGCGAGGCCGGTGTGTGGTGCAATTAGCTCACATGGTGTAATAAGATGGTGGTGTTGTGATTCAGGGTCAGCCTGTGGGTTCGGCAGTTGGGTCGGACGACTCAGAGGAGGAGGGGTGTTGAAGACCTTCCTGAGGGGGTTGAAGACCTTGCTGAGGGGGTTGAAGATCTTGCTGATGAGAGCCCTCAGCCAGGCCCCTCCCACCTGGTCACGACGCATACCCAGCTGTGTGAGCCTGACAGCGTGGATGAAGATGACCCACAGCTGGCCCTGTTCAAGGACGCCCAACGCAGGAGGCAGTCAATCAGGAGTAAACAGAGGAAGGCAATGGGGCACCTCGGAAGGAGGCAGAGAGAAGCCACGCCCTGAACTGTATAAAAGGGGAATGCGTGGGAGGGCTGGTTTGCTGAAGGCAACCGCTTGAAAAGCTCCTGTTTCTTGGTACGTGTCTTGTTTTTGCTCTGTTTGCTTTTGTGTCCATAAATTTGGCAGGCTTAGTTCCAGCCTCTTGCTTCTTGTAAAGGGGTTGTCCCTGCCTTATCTGCAGGGCCGGTAGTAGGCTGGTACAGAACATAAGTATTAGGGAGAACACCTGTCCTTGCAAGAGAAAAGGTCTTAATGGTGGTGTCGTAGCTTTAACAAGTCACATTATATCCAAGCTCTTGTGGGAGCAATTATCGCCACGACCACTTCTGAATCCTTAACTCGCTTCCTTTTTAAAAGTCACAGCCATCCTATCATGACATTTACAAATAGATTGCTGAAATTAAGAGTGTGCCTCAACCACAAAGACATCCGTAACACAACCGTAACGTGAACCAGGTCACTTAGCCCTCTTTCACTTATTCATGCAGAACACAAGCCGTGACAACTTCACTGTCGGCTGGAAGACAGTCCGCAGGGGAGCACCAGCAGCCAAATGCAGAATGGGTTTAAAACTGGAGCCCAGAACAGGCGGCCAAAAAAAGATATGGCAAGAGTAGCCACATCACCAACTATCAACGTTGCTCCGATCAATAGGAGTTAAGTTAGATTAGCAGGTAGAAGAGATAAATTATTGATGAAATATACAACGGAATTACAAAAATACTTCCCATCAGAATTGTGATCTTAGTACAAGTTTTTTTTTTAAAGAAAAGATAGGTTAGTGGAGTATATAACCATCAGATAGATAGGTAGGTAGGTAGATATAGATGATACCGGTAGATGTTTGATAGATGATAAGAGATGATAGATGATTGATAAAGATGATATAGATATAGATATAGATAGATGATTAATAGATGATAGAGATGGGCTCCAAGATCACTGCAGATGGGGACTGTAGCCAAGAAATTAAAAGACGCTTGCTCCTGGCGAGGAAAGCCATGGCAAATCTAGACAGCACACTAAAAAGCAGAGACATCACCCTGTCAACAAAAATCCGTATAGTCAAGGCTATGGTCTTCCCAGTTGCAATGTATGGCTGTGAAAGTTGGACCATAAGACAGGCTGAGCGCCAAAGAATTGAGGCCTTTGAACTATGGTGCTGGAGAAGACTCCTGCGAGTCCCTTGGACTGCAAGGCGATCAAACCGGTCAGTCCTAGAGGAGATCAACCCTGACTGTTCTTTAGAAGGCCAGATCCTGAAGCTAAAACTCAAATACTTTGGCCACCTAATGAGAAGGAAGGACTCACTGGAGAAGAGCCTAATGGTGGGAAAGATTGAGGGCAAGAGAAGAAGGGGACGACAGAGAAGGATGTGGCTGGATGGAGTCACTGAAGCAGTAGGCGTGAGCTTAAATAGACTCCAGAAGATGGTAGAGGACAGGAAGGCCTGGAGGAACGTTGTCCAAAGGGTCGCGATGGGTCGGACACGACTTCGCAACTAACAACAACAAAGAGATGATAGATGATTGATAGTAGGTAGGGAGGGAGAGAGAGAGAGAGAGAAGAGAGAGAGAGAAAGAGAGAGAGAGACAGACAGACAGACAACCTTGTCATTTTTTCCTGTGGGCACAATGGCACACATTAAAAATGAAATTTAGTTGCTTCCACTCACAAGTGTACAACATACATTTGTTTTCATCCACAGGGTGTCCGTCTCTTATGATAACTGCGCCCAAAATTTCTCTTGCTACGGCAGCGGAGTGAGTTTCACGGCATTTTACGACCTTCCTTGCCGCAGTTGCAAAGTGAACCTCTGCAGCTGTTAAGCCAGCCGCATGGTTGTTAAGTGAACCGGGCTTCCCCATTGACTTTGCTTGTCAAAAGGTCACAAAAAAGGGGATCGCATGACCCACAGGGACGACACTGCAACCATCGTAAATGCGAGTCAGTCGCCAAGCGTCTGAGTGTTGATCACGTGACCCATGGGGGATGCTGCAACGGTCATTAAAAGTGTGGGAAACGGCCATAGGTCGCTTTTTTTCCAGTTGCCATGGTAACTTCGAACCATCACTAAATGAACTGTTGAAAGTGGAGGACCAGCTGAGCTGCAGAAATATTTTCCCCTCTCTCTGGAGGAAAAAGAGAGAGAGAGAAAGACACGACTTCTCCAATCGTTTCTGCAGCTGCTGGAGAGGCTGAGAAACAAAATAGTCCGCCGGATGGGCAATTAAATCATCTCACATTGTGTGTTGTCAACCCACAAAGGTGAGCCAAGCGAGAAGGGAGAGGGAGGGTGGAAGGAAAGCATGCCAATAAACAAGCAGATAAATCACATTTCCAACACACGGGCTCCGGCTGCACAGTAGGCAAGAGATGTGGGCAAGGGCTAGAGGTTGTGGCTATGTTATTTTTAAACACGTAGTAGGTGTGTATTTTTCTCCAAGATTTCAATCTCTGCTGCTAATACAGCAGGAAAGCAGCGCAGGAGGTTTGCAGAGGAAATGTGAGCGCGTAAGTACACATAAAAGACTATTAATTGGGCCAGCGTCAGCTGCGAAAGACTGGGTACTGCACGGGAAGGTCCAATCAAACTGATTTATTGCCGAGATATTTATGCAGAGGAATCTTCTCAACTAATGGTTAGCACCTGCTAGGAGTTAGGTAAGGAGCAACTGAAATCACGGGAGGTAGGACTTAGTTTTTGCTTGTGGCTACGTAGGGATTCTAGGCTGAGCCCTTTTTTGACTCCACCCGCCCCCACGTTCAGCCAGCCCTTCTCCTACAGCTAGTCCATTACAACCAGACTTTTTCTAAGATTGCAAGTGGAGTCTTTTGAATTACCCTTTTTCCTTCTTTCAATATTTTATTAATTTTTTTTGTAATCACATATCCTTAATATTTTATCTGGGTTCCAATGTTTAGTTTACTAATACATGTTAAGCTCCTTTCTCTCTACCTCGTTTTTTTCTAGCCACCAATAAAATGTATCCCGTGTTCTAAAGTAATCTGAATCTTCTTTCTCTTTCATTTTTTGTGCTAAGTCTGTCCATTTCTGCACAATTTAAAATTTTCTTCATTTATCTCTTCCTCCACCGGCAATTCTTCATCCTTCCAATGTTGAGCAAAGGCAATTCTCACCGCAGTTAATACACGTAACATTAAGCAGACACACTCCTTCTCATAATTTCCTACAATTATACCTAAGAAAAATAATCTTGGCTTAAAATCCATGTGTTTTTTTAGTCATTTTCTCTAACCATGTGTGCGTTCTTGACCAAAATCTTTTGGCTTTAGGGCACGTCCACCAAAGATGAGAGTATGGGCCGGGTTTTTGTTGAACTACCTGTTAACTGGAGCTTCCCAACTGTGGGAAGTAGTAGTCTCAGGGTGGGTGAAGAAAGACAAGAGTGGGAAAGTTCTGGAAACAGGCAGAATCGGTACTCTATTTATAAAGAGGACCCAGATTGTTGGTGGCAATATAGGCTGACTCTGTAAACCGTTTAGAGTGGGCTGGGAAGCACTGGGAAGTGGGATATAAGTCTAAGTGCTGAAAGTTATACCTACATGCTTTTAGCTTCCATCCAGAACATATGGACGGCCATTTGTCTGAAATGGTATATAGGGTTTCCTGCCTGAGCAAGGGGTTGGACTAGATGACCTCCAGGGTCCCTTCCATCATCATCATCATCATCATCATCAACATATTATAAAACTTTCATTCATAAAACATCAAACTCAGTCAACCGAACACTCAAACTGACTGGCACTCATGGTTGACACGGGCTGCTGCCAGCGTCCTAGGTATCGACCAGGTATCTCCTTAAAATGTAAGATGTTCTGAGTAGCGCAGTTTTTTCTACAATTGCAGCTTCCTGCAATAACTCCAGCAAAGCTACAAAAAACTGCGCTACTCGGAACTAGATGACCTCCAAGGTCCCTTCCATCATCATCATCATCATCACATTATTATTATTATTATTATTATTATAAAACTTTTATTCATAAAACATGAAACTCAGTCAACTGAACACTCAAATTGACTGGCACTAATGGTTGACACGGGTTGCTGCTAGCATCCTAGGTATCAACCAGGTATCTCTTTAAATTATTATTATTATTATTATTATTATTATTATTATTATTATTATTATTATTATTTATTTCTACAGTCAGACTCTGTGCTGCTTTATAGGCTTGTCAACACAGCAGCCCTGGTGACTCAGAAAAGCTGATTTTGGGCTGTCAGAGTGGAAAGGCCTTGGGGAAAAGGAAGGAGAGCCACTATCAAAGGTCAGATAAGAAGAGGTCTGAGTCTGGAACAAGAAGACAGCGTGAGTAAACATCTCAGATAAGGCCTCTCTAAAAGGAAAGAGGGGAGAAGCCGGTCCAGATTTGTAAAGGTCTGCTCCTACCGCTTTACTATAACATAACATTGATTTACATGCCATTGGTTTGCTAGTCTGGCCTCTCCGGAAGGGCTGGCCATCATAGGCTAACACAGCTCTCCTCCAACCAGTCACAGGTAGTCCTCGGCTTAAGACCACAGTTGAGTCCCAAATGTCTCTGTTGCTAAGGGAGACATTTGTTAAGGGAATATGGAATATGGAAAATAGAGTAGAGTAGAGTAGAGTAGAGTAGAGTAGAGTAGAGTAGAGTAGAGTAGAGTAGAGTAGAGTAGAGTGGGATAGGATAGGATAGGATAGGATAGGATAGGATAGGATAGGATAGGATAGGATAGGATAGGATAGGATAGGATAGGATAGGGTAGGGTAGGATAGGATAGGGTAGGGTAGGGTAGGGTAGGGTAGGGTAGGGTAGGGTAGGGTAGGGTAGGGTAAACAGAGTTGGAAGGACCTTGCAGGTCATCTAGTCCAACCCCCTGCTTAAGGAGAAGACCCTATACCATTTCTGACAGATGGCTTCCAGTCTTTCTTGAAAGCTTCCAGTGATGAAGCTCCCAGAACCTCTGAAAGCAACAGAACAGAACAGAAAATATGAATGGAATGGAATGGAATGGAATAGAATAGAATAGAATAGACATAGACATAGAAATAATAGAAAAGAATAAAATAGGAATAGAATAGAATAGAATAGAATAGAATAGAATAGAATAGAATAGAATAGAATAGAATAGAATAGAATTAGAAATAGAAATAGAAATAGAACAGATTGTAGAATAGAATAGAATAGAATAGAATAGAATAGAATAGAATAGAATAGAATAGAATAGAATAGAATAGAATAGAATAGAATAGAAAAAGAACAGATTGTAGAATAGAACAGAGCAGAGCAGAGCAGAACAGAACAGAATAGAATCTGGAAGGGACCTTGGAGGTCTTCTAGTCCAGCCCCCTGCTTGAGCAGGAGACCCTACTAAACCATAACAGACAAACGGCTGTCCAGTCTCTTCTTAAAAGCCTCCAGTGATGGAGCACCCACAACTTCTGGAGGCAAAGCTGTTCCACTGGTTAATTGTCGTCACTGTCAGGAAGTTTCTCCTTAGTTCCAGGTTGCTTCTCTCCTTGATTAGTTTCCCTCCATTGCTTCTCGTCCTGCCCTCAGGTGCTTTGGAGAATAGCTTGACTCCCTCTTCTTTGGGGCAGCCCCTCAAATGCTGGAGCCCTGCTATCCTGTCTCCCCTATTTCTTCCCGCAGCCGTTCTTTGTAGGTTTTAGTCTCCAGTGAATTTGGCCCTGTTTTACGACTTTTCTTGCCACTGTCGCTAAGTGAACCTCTGCAGCTGATAAGTTAGCCACACAGTTGTAAAGTGAGCCTAGCTTCCCCATTGACTTTGCGTGCTGGAAGGTCGCAAAAGGGGCTCGCGTGACACCCACCGGGACGCTGCAACCCTCGTCAATACGAGTCAGCTGCCGAGCGTCTGAATTTTGATCGCGTGACCACGGGGAGACTGCAACGGTCGTAAATGTGAAAAATGGTCACGAGTCCCTTTTTTTTCAGTGCCTTGGTAACTTTGAATGGTGACTAAACAAACTGTTGTAAGCCGAGGACTAACCTGTACTCTAAACCTTTTGACTCGTCAACAGGGCAGGTCTACTGCTAAGCAGCTAAACGTGTCGGTTTTATTGCAGATTAAATACCCTTGTTCACCAGATTATACTGTGACTCTCTATTTGTGTGTGTGTGGGGGGGGGGATGCACAATTTGCCCAGCCTGTCTGGTTAATATTGAAATATATTCCCAAAAATCTAGAAATGGAGCAGCCTTAAAGGCAAACTAAATGGGTAGCAAAAATTGGACTGTTGCATGGCAACCGGTGATGTACATATGGTGATTTTCGCAGAACAAAAACATGGTTTATATTTCATGCACAAACAGCAAAACAGCCCAGCAAAGATAATAACTGGGTCTTCCCCTCCACCAGCTAACACTCTGGTCTTTTTTTTAAAAAAAAAAGAAATTGCATTCCGCTATTGCAAAATATTAAACTGCTCCTTAATCTTTTTTTACCACGCTTTGCCTACCGAGAAAGCTGACCTAAATGATAATGGATTAAAACCGTTAACGTACATAAAACAAGTTCAATCATTGACAGCCCTGAAACACTGACCATCCAAACACAGAGAGGAACAAAGAGAGGGGTGGGGAAGGGAAATGCAGAATTCCTTACGGAAAAGATGTTACGAGCAGCTTAAAGTTTGGGGAGCTTCTGCAAGGCGGGAGAACTCTCAGCAAATCCCACCCAGCCTCCTCCTCCTCCTCCTCCTCCTCCTCCTCCTTCCTCCTCACTAATTGAGTTACATGAAGGACTGGTGACCCAGGAGGCTTTTGCTTCATCGTGAGCTTGCCTGTGCCAAGGGTGCTATGATTTCAACTCCCCAGAGAAAGCAGACAAATCAAAATACATTTTCTCAGAACTTCACACAGAACTCAGATTTGGTTTCCATAAGCCCAGAAAATATCTGCCAGGCATTCTGAACTAGACGCATCACGGCAGCCTCCCAGCTTAGGCGAAAGTCAAGCTGGGTTTTAAAGAGGACAAGGTTTCAAAGGATTTCCAAGGGAGGGAGGGAGGGAGGGAGGGAGGGAGGAAGGAAGGTAGGTTATGGAAGGAAGGTTATGGAAGGAAGGATAAGGAAGGTAGGAAGGAAGGAAGGAGGGAGGGAGGTTATGGAAAGAAGGAAGGAAGGAAGGAAGGAAGGAAGGAAGGAAGGAAGGAAGGAAGGAAGGAAGGAAGGAAGGGAGGGAGGGAGGGAGGGAGGGAGGTAGGTTATGGAAGAAAGGATAAGGAAGGAGGGAAGGTAGGAAGGAAGGAAGGAGGGAGGGAGGGAGGTTATGTAAAGAAGGAAGGAAGGAAGGAAGGAAGGAAGGAAGGAAGGAAGGAAGGAAGGAAGGAAGGAAGGAGGGAGGGAGGGAGGGAGGGAGGGAGGGAGGAAGAAAGGAAGGAAGGAAGGAAGGGGAATATAACCTTGAGAGCAGCTCAATAAGCTAGGTTTTCTAGCCGAATTATATCGGATGAACCCTAATCAAGCTAAGATTATCAATGTAGGGTATTTGGACAGCTTTAGACCACAGTGCGAGAGCACCAGCTGAATAAGTGTGAGAGAAACTACAGGTTTGAGCATGAAACCTTCTGCTTAAGACGAACTCATGCCTAGAATAGGAATAGAGAGTAGAGTAGGGTAGGGTAGGGTAAAGGAGAGAGGAGTTGGAAGGGACCTTAGAGGTCTTCTAGTCCAACCCACTGCTCAAGCAGGAGACCCTATACCATGAGGGTGAAGGTTTGTTCATGAAGCTTGTGGGTTCATAAACTAACCCATAAGCTCAGACAACAAACCTTCGCCCTCATCCTACACCCGAGCTGCAGATATTCACCACTATTGCAAGCCCTAGACCAGGGGTAGGCAACCTCGGCTCTTTTATGACTCATGGACTTCAACTCCCAGAATTCCTGAGCCAGCCAAGCTGGCTCAGGAATTCTGGGAGTTGAAGTCCATGAGTCATAAAAGAGCCGAGGTTGCCTACCCCTGCCCTAGACCCATGTTGGCGAACCTATGGCACGCATGCCATAGATTGCACGCAGAGCCCTCTCTGTGGGCAGGCGCGCCGTCGCCCCAGTCCTAGGCCTTCAGCTGGCTTTTATAAACCCTTTTCGCTTTAGGCCTCCACCTCCGTGTCGGGGGGGGGGGAAGGTTTAATCAATGTCAACTTCTCGCGGGGGAAAAAAAAAAGATCTCGCAAAGTCGGAATTGGTTGATGGAACCTTTCAGTCCCACCCAGTCGGCCATTACCACCGCAGCCACGCCCACCCAGTGAGCCAGGCCCACCCGGCACCCGACGATGCCTAAGTGGGTTTTGGGTTGCAGTTTGGGCACTCGGTCTCTCAAAGGTTCGCCATCACTGCCCTAGACCACTTCAGACAAACGGCTGGCCGGTCTCTTCTTGAAAACCTCCAGTGTTGGGAGCATCCACGGTTGGTCAGGACCGACCCAAAGGCGCTTTTCAAAAGGCAATTAGACGGCTTGGGTTTTTTTCCTTCAAAAACATCTCGCTTCTCAGAACTGAAGCTTCAATTCCGAGAAGCGAAATGTTCTCAAGGGAAGAAAAACAAACTCGGAAAGTCCAGTTTTCTTTTGAAAAGCACCTTTGGGTGAAGGAACTGGATGAGGTTGTCGGCAGGCCCAGAGGAAGAGAGAGAGGCTTTTGGAGGAGCTGGTGGCGGCGGCGGCAGCAGCGTGCTCCAGGGGCAAAAAGAAGCAAGGAAAAGGTGGAAGAGACAGGATCAGAAAAAGGAAAGGAGGAGAGGTTGTCGTGCAGGAATACAAGCTAATTTCAGGGCTTGTCCACATGGAGCTCCGTTTCCACCTGTCCTGTTTGCCATCGTTCGCTCCCTAGAGACTAAAATGGACTATCTGAAACTTGAGCTGGCCACGAACAAGGAGTGTATACCACCAGAGGTGGTGACCCTTTGAGAGCTGTATGTAACAAAATTTCATTTTGATGTATGCCGATTGGTGTACATTCAAAGTGACAATAAAGTTGTTGTTGTTGTTGGGTCATGCCTAGAAACGACACAGAACGCTGTGAGGTTTTAGGCTTTAATCCGTCTTAGATCTCCACCTGCTCCAGCTTATAGCAAACTAGATCCCAACTTATTCATCATCATGTTCATCCTCTAGTCTAGAATTTCAGTTCGGATTCAGGCTAGCTGACTCTTTTACCTTTCACGGTGATTCCCTACAGCCCAGGATGCTTCAAAGAAGGTTGCAAAATCAAATTAACCTGCGGCTGGAAAGACATTATCTACTATAAAGAATCTATGGGTGGTGCAGACGGTTTTTCCCAAAGCAAAAGAACTCAATTGGTAAACTATGAACTGTGGGTGGCCTGGAGGGGGAAAAGGGGGGGGTTACCTATGTGGATTTTCACAGGGGGAAAAAAACCAGAATTCTTTTTGCTTCCGCTGTGCCTAGATGGATCTTTCAAAAAAAAAGCTACACTCTTGGTCAATCTAAAGATCCAGGAGTTTCTTTTTGTTGAATGTGCCAAACGAGACGGTCGATATATATCATCTGCAATTTTGCCAGTTTAGGGATGATCGAGAGCATCCAGTCATAGGGCATCGCGGTCTGGTTTGGAAGCATCCCTGCTTCGGACAGGAAGGCGGTGCAGAGAGTGGTGAGGATGGCAGAAAAGATCATTGGCAGTTCCCTCCCTCCCATCCAGGATGTGGCATACAAGCATTGCTTGAGCAAGGTCCACAGGATTGTCTGGGACGCTACACACCTTCTTCACGACCTGTTTTCCTTGTTACCTTCTGGGAGGTGGGGGCTTCGGGGTATCCGAAGCAGAACATCCAGATTCTGCCAGTTTTGTTCCACAGACCATCAACCCTGTGAACTCTCCTCTTTCCGTTATGTATTCAAGATGGGCAGTGATTAATATTTGTATGTATTTATATGTAAGGGTGTAGGTATATACATATGTAGGTATACAGGTGTGGTGTATGTGTACACTTTTGGAAGCAGGCAACAGAATTTCATTTTTTATGTGTGCCAGTGTGCCCACAGTAAAAAATGTCAATAAAGTCTATCTATCTATCCATCCATCCATCTATCTAATCATATCTATATCTATCATATCATATAGTTTCACTTTGAGAGCGGGCAACTAAATTTCATTTTTGATGTGTGCCGTTGTGCCCACAGTAAAAAAAAATGACAATAAAGGTTATCTTATCTATCCATCCATCTTATCTATCCATCTTATCTATCATATCTAGCTATCGGTCTATATCTATCATCTATCAAATCTTATCTATCATCTGTCTCATATCTATCTATATCTATCATATCCAGCTATCTATGTATCTATCATATCTAGCTATATCTATCATCTATCTATAACTATATCTTATCATCTGTTGTGATTCAGGGTCAGCCTGTGGGTTCGGCAGTTGGGTCGGATGACTCAGATGAGGGGGAGGAGGGGGGTGTTGAAGAACTTGCTGATGATGGCTTTGAGGCTCCGCAGAGCCCCCAGCCAGGCCCCTCTCACCTGGTGGAGACCCAGCTGTGTGAGCCTGACAGCGTGGATGAAGATGACCCACAGCTGGCCCTGTTCAAGGACACCCGACGCAGGAGGCAGTCAAGTAGGAGTAAACAGAGGAAGGCAATGGGGCTTCTCGGAAGGAGGGAGAGAGAAGCCACGCCCTGAACTCTTTATAAAGGACTTGTGTGGGGAGGGCTGGTTTGCTGAAAGCAACCGCTCAGATAGTGTTTCAAAGCTCCGGTATCTTGGTTCGTGTTTTGTTTGTTTTTGTAATAAATTTGGCAGACGTATTCCAGCCTCTTGCCGTCTGTAAAGGAGTTGCCTTTTCTGCAAGGCCGGTAGCAGGCTGGTACAGAACATCATCTATCATATCTATCTTATTTATCTAACATCTATCTATCTCATATCTATCTATATCTATCATATCTATCTATCCATCCATTCATCCATCCATCCATCCGTCCGTCCATCCATCCCATCCCGCTTACCTCCAGAGCTCTCGGTAAAGACGGTTAGGGTCTGTCCTCCCACATTTTGTAAAAGAAAGGGGTGGTCTCTGGGCGCACTGATGGACGTTGCCTTCCCCCCAATACCGTCGATGTTTGCGAGGTCTTCGTTCAAGGTGAAAGATACCTGACAACAGAAAACAACGTTTCGCGTTTATGAAGAGGCTCGGTGGGTGCTTGCAAGATCTGGAGGCGGGTGGGTGGACCATTTGGCTGCCTCCCACCACAGGGGAGTCCTAATCTTAACAGCCTTTCATCCAATCAACCCCTGGGGGCAAATGGATCAGGGTCACCATGCAGTACAGCGAATCCTTGATTTATCACCCTTCATTTAAGTGCCCGTTTGAAGTTACAACGGCACAGAAAAAAAATGTTTTTCAGACTTACCACCGTTGCAGCAGCATCCCCCAGGGTCCCGTGATCAAACTTTGGATGCTTGGCAATGGCATATGGAGGCAGTCCTCGACTTACAACTGCCCCTTTAGTGACCAAAGTTACAATGGCATTGGAAAAATGGACTCGGGACCGTTTTTCACACTTAACGAACTTTATGGCATCCCTGTGGTCACGTGACCAAAATCCAGATGCTTAGCAACTGACTCATACCGTGGCTGTGTTCCAAGATCAGTTGACCCCCTTTGGCAACCTTCGGACAAGCCAGGTTCACCTAAAAACCAGGTTACTAATTTATCAACTGCAGTGATTCGCTCAAGAAGCGTGGCGGGGAAAGCCATAAAAACGGGACAAAATTTGCTTAACAACTGCCTTCCTTAGCAACATGAATCCGGAGGTCCCACTGTGGTCGTAAGTCGGAAACTACCCATACCATCTTCTCTAAGACAGGGAGAAAATGCGTCTGGACGAGGGCATGAACTGTCCCACACAATTTAAAGGATAATCCGTTGCTTTGTCAGATGCAGCCGGTAGGGAGACGTGACTGGAATTTCAAGTCCGGCCTCCCCAAAAGACGATCCCTTTGTTTTATGGCTAAAAAGCCACTTCGAGAGCCCTTCAAAAATGCATGTTATATATTTAATACATCATTACACCGTTGCTGCGTAGGAGAAGGGCAGAATTTGATTGCCGGGTATAATTCATTCTGATTTATTTCAGTCCAGAGTGACAGCTTGGAGACGGCCTGCTGGGTAAGGAGTTAATATGTATGGAAATTCAGTTTTTCCATCTCTGCGTGATCATTTAGTCTCTCGGCCCTATTAGCCTTCAGAGCCCCCTTCTGAATTAAACCTTGGCTTCAAAATTACTCTCTCTCTCTCTCTCTTTGGCTTAGCTCTTCCTTTCCCTCCATTTCCCTATCCAGAAAAAAAGTAGAGGGCTGAGCTGAAGAAAGCATCATTTTATTCTGTTTGCTATTTTGCAAAGGCTCTTCCTAGCCCATCCCTTAAGCCCTTCCTTGGGAAACGGTGAGTAATCAAATTACTACGTTCAATGGGGCAGCCTATGATCACTCCATCGTTACTCAGAAATAGATCGGATTCCTTCATAAAGAAAGCATCTGTTTATTTATTTTTTTGCTTCCAACATTTAGAAAATTGGCTTTCATCTTTTTTTTTCTTTTTTTTCAGAGTGCCTTTCACGTTGTTAAAAGGCGTTTTAGGAAAGTTCTGGGTTCAAAACACAACGAACCTAGCATGGGCCTGGATTTGTATGAGAGACCACTAAGAGGCTATGCAAAAAAAAAAATTCTAAGGGAAAAAAAGGGCTGTGATGATTTGGCATAGCTCTGTATCAAAATACAGGCACGCATAAGGATAATCGTTCATCTATTACTTACTTCTGTTCTTCCTTGATTTCTGTAAAAGAAACAAACAAGGTTATTTTAGGGCTAATCTGTCTAGTAATGAGAACACAAAGCAATACATCCCCAAAAAACCTGTTTAAATTTCTAGGCAGTTTGGTAACATTTTTACGGAGGTGTCAGCTCCTCCTCTTCGTGTTATTGTGGTGTGCTTTTGTCAGATTGTGAAGCAAAACAGTTGCCTCACATTTTGCAGCCGCTCGGCTATCATTTCAAGCCTTAACATTCTGAAACTCCCTAAGGCTGCCCCCTTCCTGGAATATATAAAATATAAACTTTCTTACTTGGCAATTCTTAGCTTTCCTACTTCGCCTCTTCCTAAAGCTTTATTCCACTGCTGAGACAAGTATTTTGGGACCTAAAAGAAACGGGGGGGGGGGGGGGGGAGAGAAATAATCAAGAAAAATCTGCAACAAAGAGCAATAAATTGCAAATAAATCAGCACCCGGGTGGATGGGTTCCGTTACAGTGGCGACAAATGCACGGGGGGTGGGGAGACCTGAAACAGGACAGGTACAAATCATCATGGAGAAAAATCTTTCTATATGATCACTAGGACTTGAAGATGACTTTGCTAGGACACGATCGATCCAGGAGCCTCTCGCAGCCTCGTCACTAACAGAAAAATAAGTAGTTTTCAAGCAGGGCAATTTACACGTTATACCATTTCAGA
Source organism: Vipera berus (assembly GCF_964194415.1). Lineage (NCBI taxonomy): Eukaryota > Metazoa > Chordata > Lepidosauria > Squamata > Viperidae > Vipera > Vipera berus. Next base: position 121,673,541 of record NC_138206.1, on the reverse strand, counting down.
ATTTTAAAAGCAGCTTTGGGAAGCAAAATGCCTACAATAAAAACTATTAGTAAACACCTAGATACACGTCCAGAGAGATAAGTCTTCTTCCAAGCAGTCACTTAGCAACAGTTCGAAGTTACAAGAGGACCCCAAAAAGGGATTACACAACCCAGATTCAAAGTCCCGATGGCTAGCCACGGCCCCTGCAGTCACGCGATCACGTTTTAGGCGCTCCGCAAACAGCCTGCATTTATTGCCATTTGCGGCATCCTGCGATAACATGACTGCAATATACATGTGTTTTTTTGTTTTTAGCAGAAACTAACATATATTTCTGGTTTTTATAAAAAAAATGTCCAGTGCAGAAAATGTCTTCGCTTAATGACCGCTGCATGTGGCTTAACCATCGCTGCGAAAAATAAGTAAATAAATAAAAAGTCATAAAACTGGGCCAGGAAATGTGCGTGTCTTGATTTAGGGTCATCGTGACATAGGAAGGAAATTCTAGGCTCCATTAAGGTTGTTAAGTCAAGGACTGCCTAAACTATATATTATATCCTCCTTACCCTAACCTTTCACCACAAATTCCTTGATCTGTTCCACTTTGCCCTTGCAAATAAGAATACATATATTTGAAAAATTTGCTGTCCGATAACCATAGCTATATGTGGACAATCCCTTAAAGAGGAGCCAGCTGTGTGCTGCAGCTGCCAAAAAAGCCAACACAGTGCTAGGCTGCATGAACAGAGGGATAGAATCAAGATCACTTGAAGGGTTAATACCACTTTACAAGGCCTTGGTAAGGCCACACTTGGAATACTGCATCCAGTTTTGATCACCACGATGTAAAAAAGATGTTGAGAGAGCAGAGAAGAGCAACAAAGATGATCAGGGAACTGGAGGCTAAAACATATAAGGAACGGTTGATGCAATTGGGTATGTCTAGTTTAATGAAGAAAAGGACGAAGGGGGACATGATAGCAGCCTTCCCATATCTCAGGGGCTGCCCCAGAGAAGAGGGAGTCAAGCTATTCTCCAAAGCACCTGAAGGCAGGAGAAGAAGCAACGGATGGAAACTCATCCAGGAGAGAAGCAACCTGGAACTAAGGAGAAATTTCCTGACAGTGAGAACAATTAAGCAGTGGAACAACCTGCCTCCAGAAGTTGTGAATGCTCCAGCACTGGAGGCTTTTAAGAACAGACTGGACATTCATTTGTCTGAAATGGTATAGGGTTTCCTACCTGAGCAGGAGATTGGACTAGATGACCTCCAAGGTCCCTTCCAATATTATTATTATTATTATTATTATTATTATTATTATTATTATTATTATTATTATTATTATTATTATTATTATTATTATTATTATTATTACTATTACTATATTATTATTATTATTATTATTATTATTATTATTATTATTATTATTATTATTATTATTATTATTTTTCCACTAATCTCATTGAATGTGTGTCTGTGCACACACACACACACACACACACACATATATATTCCACAGCTACTGAGCCCAACATTTCTGTTAAGTAAGACAATTGTTCATGTGGGTTTTGCCCCGTTCTACGACCTTTCTTCCCACAATTGTTAAGCGAATCACAGCGGTTATTAAGCTAGTAACACAATTGTTGAGTGGATCTGGCTTTCCCCATCGACTTTCCTTGCTGAAAGGCCGCAAAAGGGGAACAGATAATCCCGGAACACGGCGACCGTCATAAATACGAGTCAGTTGCCAAGCGTTTTGAATTTTGATCACGTGACCTTGGGGAAACGCTGCGATGGCCGTAAGGGTGAAAAACGGTCCTGCGTCGCTATTTTCAGGGCGGCTGTAACTTTGAACGGTCACGAAATGAACCGTTGTGAGTTGAGGACTGCCTGTAGCCTTCTCCAGTGCGTGTTAAAATGTTTTTCTCCCTGTCTGATTGCAAAAAAAATATATTCTGACAACTTCTCCAGAGGGAACACAGCTCGCTCCTCCAGTTACTTGCTGAGGTTTGTCTGTGCCTGAATCACCATCTTAAGACCAAAGCACGTTATTTTTCGGTAAAGGGAAAATGTCTCCTGAAAAATTATCTTCCCCACTGCTACCTAAAAGCGCTCGATCCGCTTTTAAGTTGCAAACGTCACAGCACCGTAGAGAGAAGTGCATCAAGCAGAAGGTTTTGGGCAGGTGGAATCCAAAATCCAGACGATTGTGTCAGTCCCCAGTTGGGCCAAGAAAAGAGTCTCGTTTCTGACCGGCTGATGCCCCTGGCTCTTCCTTCCTCTCTCTTCCAGTCTCCCCAGAATATTTCCAACACATTTCTTGCTGGCTTGGCCTTGGCAAAGTCCACCAAAGGCTATCTCGTGCTAAGATAGGGGGGAAAAAAATCAGATTTCTGATAGCAGCGCAGGCCAGCGTTCAGACAGCAGCAACGAAGTGATAACAGGATTATTTCAGGCTAATACTATATCCCCTTCTCTACAGCAAGTTTATAAAGCACACTTGTCTTCATTGGGGCAAATAAAGCAGCATGTTTGGCTGCTGTATTAGGTTAACATTGATTTCTGCTCTGGCTTGTAAGGCAGTCTTTTCTCTTGCACTAGGAACGTTTACATCCAAGGGCTTAGACTTATTATTTATTTGTTTATTTTAATTCCATTTATATCCCGCCCTTCTCCGAAGACTCAGGGCGGCTTACAAGCTTAGCAGTAGCCTTCATTCTGTGTATATTTTTATTTTATTTATTTATTTATTTTTATTCCATTTATATCCCGCCCTTCTCCGAAGACTCAGGGCGGCTTACAAGCTTAGCAGTAGCCTTCATTCTATGTATATGCCTGCTTATTAGGGCTTTCACACACACACCCCAAGCGGCATTATTACAAAGTCAGCTTAATTGCCCCCAACAACCTGGGTCCTCATTTTACCTACCTGGGAAGGATGGAAGGCTGAGTCAACCTTGAGCCTGGTGGGACTCGAACCTGCACTAATTGCAGGCAGCTGGTGTTACTTAAGGAGGCATTAGCCCACTGCTCCACCAACAATTGCTAAATGAATGCTGGAAGCCAAGGCATGCCTGTATATCTGCAAGTAAATCTAATGCGAGTCACCCAAGAAAAATGTCATTAATAAGACCACAGATCCAAACCTCTGGCTGGATCACGCCGATACCAAAGAACAGCAAGCTGCTGGACTCAACTTACAACGGTTCCTTTAGTGACCCTTCAAAGTTACAGCAGCAGTGCGAAAGGTGACTTACGACCAGTTTTCACACTTACAACCGTTGCAGTGTCCCCCCCCCCAGGGTCGTGTGACCAAAATTCAGCCACTTGGCAACTGACTCCTACTTACGACGGTTGCAATGCGTCCTGGCGGGTCACGTGATCCCCTTTTGTGACCTCCTGACAAAGTCGACGGGAGAAAGCTGGATTCACTTAATAACTTGGGTTTTATAAATTGATCTTAACTTTTTAATCTGTATTGATTTATTACGGGCATTGCTGTTTAATTACTTTTTAATTTTTGTATCTTGTTTTTTATTATGTATTGCCCTGTTCACCGCCCTGAGTCCTTCGGGAGAAGGGCGGTATATAAATTAAATAAATAAATAAATAAATAAATAAATAAATAAATAAATAAATAAATAAATAAACTGTGTTACTCGTTTTAAAAATTGCAGCTTAACCACCGTGGCAAGCTGGGTCGTCCAATGGGGCAAAACGCAACAGCTTTCTTGCTTAGCAACGGAAATCTCGGGCTCGGTTTTAAATCGAGGACTACCTTGTACAGTAATGACAACCAAGAGAAGATTCTTTTTTTTTCCTCCCCCAGATTTTGAAGGAGACAAAAGAGCAGCGGAGGAGTGGAATCCCCCACTGAGAAACTGACAGAATAAGAAGCTCTTGGCCGTTAAAGCAAACAGAAAGAAAAAAAATCAGCCTCTTTCTGGGTTTTGCCCCCAGCTGTAAAAAACAGTTTAATAGTTCCCTGGTTGTAGAATTTGAAACTCTGAATCTATCAATATTATAAAACTGTCACCCATATTATTCATCTGCGTAGGTTCTTCCTTCTGAGGGCCCCCCCCCCAATGATAGCTAAAAGGAAAACCATTACAACAATCTATCAAACAAACAAGGAGACCAAAAAAACAGAACAAAAAAACCGACCACAGAGAAAGCTGTGGAGTCTTCAGAGAAATTTGCTGGAAAAGCAGGATGAGACGAGAGGCCGCAGTTGACTCACAAATGCCTACAGCCTGTGAACAAACACATCCGTTGGCTGGGCAAATCTCCCCACCCTTATCCAAGTGATTAGCTTCCGTAATTAGGATGGAGCCGCCATGAAACTGGGCTACAAGCAAGCCCCCCCCCCGGGACTCGTGTTAATAGAACAGTTATTGCAGCGACGATATTGGTTGTTGGAGGACGTCTGGGTTGGTTTAGCTCCTGGCCTGCTTAGAGCTTTATAAACTAATAGAAACACTGTGGTAAGTTACTCTCAGGAAGCCGAAGCGTTAACGTTTGGGATTAGGGAATTTCTTATCGCTGCTCCACATTTCTCCTCCTCCTCCTCCTCCCTTCTAGCACTGATGACATTCCCTAGTTGGGTCATGAAACGTCTGCAAGAAAACCACCAAGCTCAGAGAACACCAAGGACCCCACAGTCCTCCTCCTCCTCCTTCTAGCACTGATGACGTTCCCTAGTTGGGTCATGAAACGTCTGCAAGAAAACCACCAAGCTCAGAGAGTAACAAGGACCCCACAGTCGTCCTCCTCCTCCTTCTAGCACTGATGACGTTCCCTAGTTGGGTAATGAAACGTCTGCAAGAAAACCACCAAGCTCAGAGAGCACCAAAGACCCCACAGTTATCTTCCTCCCCCTCCCCCTCCATTCCCTTCTAGCATTGATGACATTACCTAGTTGGGTCATGAAACGTCTGCAAGAAAACCACCAAGCTCAGAGAACAGTCGTCGTCCTCCTCCTCCTCCTCCTCCTCCTCCTCCTCTTCCTCCTCCCCTTCCTTCCTTCTAGCCCTGATGCTGTTACCTAGTTTGGGTCATGAAACCTCTGCAAGAAAACAACCAAGCTCAGAGAGTAACAAGGGCCCCTCATGTCCACCTAAGCTTGGCTAAGATCTCCTTGCCAAGGAAGACGCCAGAAGCTTGGAAGCCTCCAAGGATTATCTCAACCATAAAAAAAACCAGTTTCCCAGTTCTCAAACCTGGGAGCTGTGTAATTTTGACCTGTTCAAGTTTTACTAAGTATCCTACGATGTCATCGGGTCAACCACATCAGGACAGAAACACAATTCGTCAGCTTTGCACACGACTGTAGCGGAGATGAAAAAAAAAAGCTACTGACTGCTGCATTTGCCATCTGACTCGGCTACTTTTTTTTATGCCTACTTACTTCCTCCTGACTGCAAAGTGAAACATACTGAAAAAGAGGAAGGAGGAAGGGCATCCTTTTAAAAGCTAAAAGTCAAAATGAATCAGTGAGGCCTGCCAGATCGAAAGCGGCCCTCAGCTCCTGGAGGAAAGTGCTTTTTCGAACTGCGACTGTTGAAAATTAATGTGCAGTTCCTCAGCACTGCAGCCAGGAATCACACGGGCCATGACAAGTTTTATAATAAGATTAAAGCATCTGGGGGAAAAAAATCCAAAGAAATCCTAACCCCGCGTCTTTTATCATCTTAAAAAACAATCCTGTGAGAAAGAAAGAAATCTCAATTCTGTCCACATGAGGGACACATCCTTCCCAATCCTGAATCCCAAACACTTATTCAATTTGTATCTCTTCCTCCAGAAACCCCCAAGCATTAAATGTGATACTTAGTGGCCAAAATATTTTTTTCCCCTGTTTTATTTACATCTTTGTTTTCCTGCAAACCTAATAATAGTACTTCTGTTAAGGCTTGTCTGCTTTTTTTTTTTTACTCTTTTATGAACTACTCTATAAAGAATAATACATTATACAAGAAGAAACACAAATACAAGAAGAAACACTGAAAAAAGATTTGTGTGCGCATGTATAACAGATAAATAAACCAGAGATTTAAAATACGAAAACAGCTTTCTAGATTATTTTGTTATATTTAATACTTAAATATTATTAATTCATTAGAAGTACTGATTAATGCGTACAATTATGAATTATTAGTGCACATAACTTCGCGCTAGGACGCTAAACATAAGCTAAAAATGAAAGGCTGCACCCAATGAACTAGAAATCAAATGAAATTCAACTATTCTGATTTAGATGTTTCACAAAAGTGGAAATGCAGATTTTACGCACTGAAAAAGACTATATATAGCTGTGAAATCTCGTTTCAGAAAAGGATTTTTCCTCATCTGAAAAGGAGCTCTACAATTTCAGATTTCAATCTCCTGCAGCTGCTACCTAATTAAGCTTAATTGGAGTTAGTGAAGCACCCAAAGATTACTTTCCAGCTTGAATGTTCCAGCCCAGACCATTTCTTCTTTATGGTATGTTCCCCCGTCCTACTTGATGAAAATTGCTAGTAATTTAGATTGGTTATATTATTTTTTTATTATTTTTTTAATTCCATTTATATCCCGCCCTTCTCCGAAGACTCAGGGCGGCTTACAAGCTTAGCAGTAGCCTTCATTCTATGTATGTGCCTGCTTATTAGGGCTTTCACACACACCCCAAGCGGCATTATTACAAAGTCAGCTTATTGCCCCCAACAATCTGGGTCCTCATTTTACCTACCTGGGAAGGATGGAAGGCTGAGTCAACCTTGAGCCTGGTGGGACTCGAACCTGCACTAATTGCAGGCAGCTGGTGTTACTTGAGGAGGCATTAGCCCACTGCTCCACCATATGTGTGTATGTATGTGTGATGTTCTGGACAATCAGGTCAATGAAACAATAACAGGATAACAGAGCTGGAAGGGACTTTGGAGGTCTTCTAGTCCAACCCCCTACTCAAACAGGAGACTTTCTCCCATTCTGGACAAACGGCTGTCCAATCTCATCAAATCCTTTGCTGAAATCAAGTCGATATTAGGACTATTGCACTCCCACTATTAAGAAAGCTATCCTTACAAAAAAGTAAAATAAGGTGAAAGAGACAAACCTACGCTGATTTCTTGTAATTACTTTGGAGGTAAGCTGAGAACTATACTACTATGCCTTGCAAAAGGATGCTATTTATCCCTGCTCTGATATTCACCTTTTAGAAGTCTTACAGCATTGAGAATGCAGAGTTTCACTCTTCCTTTGCAGAACGCTAAACAGAAGCTGGTTACTACAACACCATGGCTAAAAAAATGCAAAGCAGAAATAAAAGGACCTTATGAGGCTTTAATGTGGGGTCTGATCCATCATGGTTTACCCAGTATTCAGTGAAGCCCAGAATAAATAAATTCCCTCCCCTCTCTCAATATATAGTGCAAAACACTATAGGACAGTTTATGGAGTTTACAAGTAGTCCTTGACTTACAACGATGGATGGATGGAATGACAGAGATGACAGATGATAGAGCTCACAGATGATAGATGATTGATATAGATGATAAGATGATAGATGATATAGAGATGATAGATGATTGATAGATGATAGATGATATATATAATCATATAGAAGATAGATAGATAGATAGATAGATAGATAGATAGATAGATAGATAATATAGATAGATAATATAGATAGATGATAGACAGACAGATAGACAGACAGACCTTTATTGTCATTTTTTACTGTGGGCACGGTGGCACCCATTAAAAATGAAATTTAGTTGCTTGCTCTCAAAGTGTACACATACATAACACACATTTGAACATCCTATACACAATATATGTATAGACCTACAGCCTGACATATAAGCAACATATAAATATTAATCACTGACCACCTTCAATATGTAACCGAAGGACGCCGCTAAAAGAAATGACTTATGACCATTTTTTCACACTTACAACGGTTGCAACAGTCCCCATGGTCACGTGATCAAAACTGAGACCCATAAAGGGTAGTTTACCTTTCATTTAGTGACCATTTGAAGTTGCAACGACACTGAAAGAATTGACGTATGAACATTTTTCACACTTACAACCATTGCAGGATCCCCCACGGTTACGTGATCAAAATTTAGGCACCTGTCAACTGACTCATATTTATGATGGTCGCAGCATCATCCCAGGGTCACATCATCCCCTTTGGTGATCTTTTGACAAGTCAATGGGGAAGCCAGATTCGCTTAACAACCATGTCGCTAACTTAACAACTGTAGTGATTTACTTAATAACTGTGGCAAAAAGATCGTAAAATGGACCAAAATTCACTCAACAAACGTCTCACTGAGCAACAGAAAATTTTGGGTTCAAATCTGGTCGTAAATTGAAGACTACCCGTATAGGCTAAGTTTACCTTTCATTTAGTGACTATTTGAGGTTTCAAGGCCTGATGACCGTTTTTCACACTTACGACCACTGCAGCATCCCTGGTGTCACATGATCGAAACTGAGACGCAGCTGACTCGTATTTAGGACGGTCGCAGCGTCCTTGGGGGGGTGGCATCACGTGATCCCCTTTTGTGTGACCTTTTGACAAGCCGAGTCAAGGGGGAAGGGGAGGTTCACTTAAGACACCACAACTGCACTGATCCGCTTAACAACGGCGGGAAAGAAAGATCGCAAGAGGGGGCAGAATTCACTTAGCCGCTGTCTCGCTTAGTGACAGAAATTTCGGGCTCCATCGCGGTCCCATGCCGAGGACCAACCGCCCCCTCCCCCCGCATTTTGGCGGGCTTCACCCCAACCCCATGCCAAAGGGCTGCCCAGTCCTTGATGTCAGCACTGGATAGGCCCGCTGCTCCTGGCCATGGAGGCTCCACTGCCCGCCTTGCTGAGCCCAACGCTCCTCCTGGGGAGCCGCTTCCTCACCCACCGGCCACCCTCAAACCGCGTCTCGTGGCGGGGAGTTCCGCAGATTAACTGTCTGCCCCCCCCGCCCCCCGCCCCCAAATCGTGGGCGCTCCACCGCTGGAGATTCTTAAGAGGCCAGACAATCACCTGTCTGAGACGGTGTGGGGTGGACTAGATTCCAACCTTGGCAATGTTTAGACGGCTGGACTTCATCTCCCAGAATTCCCCAGCCAGCATGGCTGGCTGGGGAATTCTGGGAGTTGAAGTCCAGTTGTCTTAACATTGCCAAGGTTGGGAAACTCTGGACTAGAAGACCTCCAAGGTCCCTCCCGGCTCTATTCTATTCTATTCTCCCGGCAGGACCTGGCTGGGAAGAGGGGTAGGGAAGCCTCTCCGGCCTCTTCTCCCGCCGGAAGGCCACCTTCCCCCGGGCAAGGACGCCCTCCCCGCTCCCGGCCCCCGAGGCTCACCTTGACCAGCCACATCCCCGTGTTCTGCTTAGCGCCCGTCAGATCCAGCTCCCCCTTGTCGCTCATGGCGGCGGCGGCGGCGGCGGCGGCGCCGGACTCTTCCTATCCGCCCGGAGTCGCGGCAGCCACCCGGACAGCAATCGGCGACGGACCGGCGGCGACGGATCCTCGCCGGGGCCAAAAAAACCCAAAACCTTTCACGCCCGAGCGCGTAGCCGGCTCCTCGCGCCCGGGCGGCGTTCGATGGGGGCGTGGCTCCGAGGAGGGCCGGGCTAGGGGGAGGGGGGAGGAGCCGAGGGTGGGCGTGGCAGAAGGGGCGGGGACGGAACTTTCTGCCAAGAGTCTGTCATTCCAATAAATAGATTTACAATTGCTGCGGTAGGTATAAAAAGTGCTGGAGCAGGCAGCTTCGCGTTAGTCCCATCTAGAGTGAGTGAGTGTGTTTTGCTTTGCTTTAATAGAATTTAATTTATATTTTTATATATTTATTTATACATTGATTAATATTTATATGTTAGTTGCATGTAAGGGTAGGTCTATACATATGTTGTCTATAGTTTGTTTAAATGAATGTTATGTATGTGTACACTTTGAGAGCAACTAAATTTCATTTTTAATGTGTGCCATTGTGCTCACAGTAAAAAATGACAATAAAGGTTATCTATATCTATCTATCTATCTATCTCCATCTCTATCTATCTATATCTATCTATATCTCTATATCTATCTATATCTCTCTATATATCTATTTCTTATTTGGCTAATTTTGCTCACTTGCTCTAATAGAACAATTTTCTTTAATTAAAATACATTAATCAAACATATTAAACAATACATTAATTAAGCTGCCGTTTTATTCCATTGCAGGCCACCCACAGTTGGGTTTCGTGAGATGGACGACCATATCAATGTGATTAAATTACTAATTTTATTTATTTGGTGGCTTAGCAACTTCAGTACTCCCAACTCACTTGGCTGGGGATGCAAAACCATGTGTAAAGTCAGAAAAAGGGTGAATCCAATTAGCAAATTATGTTTCTCAGTTGCCCCCCCCCACAAAGCCTTACCCCAACATCCTAGAATTTAGTTATTGGCTATTTCAAATCGAATTTGAGATGGAGACGCATTGATTTAGATACTTTCTGTGGCCTGAATCTTATTGTTTATTAATTAGGTTGCTTTTTTTCATGAGGCAACTGGGCTTTGTTTTTCTCTGAGAATGTTTCGCTTCTCCTCCAAGAAGCTTCTTCAACTCTGAATGGACTGTGGGGAATGGGAATAAAAAACAGCATTTGTCATTACAGTGAACTAAAACTAAACCAGCCTAACTATTGATCCCTTTCTCATTAATACTGTACAGCAGGGGTGTCAAACTCAATTTCATTGAGGGCAGCATCAGCATTGCAGTTGCCCTCAGGGGGCCGGGTGGGTGTGGCCAGGGTGGGCGTGGCCTACTGGGAGGGCGTGGACAGCTCTACATCGTTCGCATCAAGGGTGCCTATGGGGGCCTGGGCAGGAGTGGGACAGATCTGAGGGTCTCTGGCAGGAGGAGGGTCTCTGGGCCAGGGCCAAGGCAGTGGGGGTCGTTCCCTCACTGTTTCCAGGATGGCTTCGCGGGCCCCATGAAACCACTTCGCGGGCTGGATCTGGCCCCCGGGCCTTGTGTTTGACATGTCTGCTGTACAGCAATGCAACATCTTTGGAACAAGTATAGTTGTTCTGAGTATTAGAAAATCGAATAATAGAGCACCCAGTTCTAATTTTGGAATTTCCTTCCCTCTTTCCTTTCCCCTTTGATTTTGTTCTTTTAAAAAGTCAGGGAAGATTTGAAAGGGCTTTTCGGAACCTGAAACACTCGGCAGCTTCTGTTTCTGGACCTTCTTTGAAGGACCGACACGACTGAAAGAACGGCCCAGAATTTGCCCTTTTGGTGAAAGGGATCCTCCACCATGTGACTGATGACCTTATCTGTGAGCAAACCTACTTTTGACATTTTTGCCCTGAGTAAAGCAATGAAATGTCAGGGCAAAAGCCACTTTTCTGGAAGGATTAGAAAAAATTGAGTTTTAGAAAAAACGCCTAGCATAAGCAAAGCCACTTCAGAAGATATAAAGTGGTTGGTACCAAAAGCAAAACCTGCCAAGCATAACCAAGATTACAATTTAGTTGGTTGGTTAGTTAAAATAATAATAATTAATAATAATAATAATAATAATAATAATAATAATAATAATAATAATAATAGTAGTAGTAGTAGTAATAGTAATAGTAATAGTAGTAATAAAAAGTTGGAAGGGACCTTCGAGGTCATCTAGTCCAACCCCCTGCTCAGGCAGGAAACCCTATACCATTTCAGACAAATGGCTGTCCAGTCTCTTCTTAAAAACTTCCAGAGCATTCACCGCTTCTGGAGGCAGGTTGTTTCACTGATTAATTGTTCTAACTGTCAGGAAGTTTCTCCTTAGTTCTAGGTTGCTTCTCTCCTTGAATAGTTTCCATCCATTGCTTCTTGTCCTGCCTTCAGGCGCTTTGGAGAATAGCTTGGCTCCCTCTTCTTTGGGGCAGCCCTTGAGATATTGGAAGACTGCTATCGTGTCCCCACTCGCCCTTCTCTTCGTTAAACTAGACATGCCCAATTCCAGCAACTGTTCTTTGTATGTTTTAGCCTCCAGTCCCCTGATCATCTCTTTGTTAAGATTTCCCCCCCACACACACACCTCCATTTCTCGTTCAGGGGAAATATTCTATCCTGCCTCTTTTAATATTCCCCAAAATATTTCATTCTTGTGGTGGGAGAGGTTTGCTGACTTCCTGCATTACTCAACTATGCATACCAAATAGATAAATATTGATCTTTCCAAGAATTTCAGACAAGCAAAGTCAGTGGGGAAGCCAGATTCATCTAACAGTTGCATGATTCAATTAACAATGGCAGCGATCTGCTTAACAAATATTGTAAAAAAAATAATTATAAAATCAGGCCTGACTTACTTAAAAACCCGCCTTCCTGAGCCACAGAAATTCTGGTCACAGTTGTGATTGTTAAGTCAAGGACTATCCGTCTATAAAAATCAGTATTGTCTTCCATTGTTTCTCTCTGGGAGCAACACAGCAGAAGAATTGAACTAAATTTCAAGGAGCAGGAAAACTACTGACCATATGGAAATGTAATCACAATCCACAGGAAACCCTATATAAGGAATCCTTCCAGAATATTGTTTGCTGCAGAAATCCATAAGAATTCAAGGAGTTTCTAAATTAAATGGGTTTAAGATTAGGGAAAAAAAGTCTCGTCTACTCCCTTCTCTAGGGACGCGGTGGCTCAGTGGGTTAGGATGCTGAGCTTGTCGATCAGAAGGTTGGCAGTTTGGCCGGTCGAATCCCGAGTGCCGCGTGACAGAGTGAGCGCCTGTTACTCGTCCCAGCTTCTGCCAACCTAGCAGTTCGAAAGCACGTAAAAATGCAAGTAGAAAAATAGGGACCACTACGGTGGGAAGATAACATCGTTCCGTGCGCCTTTGGCGTCTAGTCATGCCGGCCACATGACCACGGAGATGTCCTCGGACAAGCGCTGGCTCTTCGGCTTTGAAACGGAGATGAGCACCGGCCCCTAGAGTTGGAAACGACTAGCACGCATGTGCGGGGGAACCTTTACCTTTACCTTTACTCCCTTCTAATTACTTATTCAACCGTGATCTTCTTGATTTGCTAGCAAATAATCAACTTGGTAACAGGAAAGCTGTGTTGGTCCTGTGTTAGGATTTGGCATCACATTTTCAGATTAACCCATTTTATGGAAAGGCATTGTGTATGCCTTTGAATAACTGTTCATCCCAAAAAGTTGATACAAGATTTCTGATGTTTAGCAAATAATAATAAGAAACTTCTGGATCCAGGTAGTACTTTGTCTCTTTTCTTGCACTTTCGGGTCCAAAAAGGTGGTTTTTTTTCTCAAGAGGTAACTGGACTTCCTTGTTTTCCTTTGAAGACATTTTACTTCTCATCCAAGAAGCTTCTTCAGTTCTGACTGGATGGTGGGGAATGGAAGGATCCATTCAGAGCTGAAGAAGCTTCTTGGATGAGAAGCAAAACATCTTCAAAGAAAAACAAGAAAATCTAAATTGCCTCTTGAAAAAATACCTTTGGGATAACCATGACCTGGATGCCTGAGAATTTCCAGAGACACTTGTAGGCTGTGCACAATTAAGCAAATGGTAAACTAGTTCAACCATTAGGATTTAAACAGTACACCAACACGCACAAATGGACTAAGCTTAAAAGTTAACCTTGCTTGTCCTGCAAAAGTCAAGATTTGTTAACTGTCTGGGTTAACCATGTTGTAGAAATCTAACTAGCTTTATTGCCAAAGGAAGGAGAAATGATTTGGCTTTTAGTACCGGATGCTTTGAAGCAGGCACATGGACATCTAATAGAAATCTCACTGTTGGGAGCTTAAAATATTACTTTTGCGACCCAAGGCTAACACAACTCGCTTCAACTGTTCTGCCTTCTTCCATGCTGGTTTTTTTTCTTTCCAAAAACGCCTTCACCAATGTCTCTGTGATTTTTAATTGCTTGCGAGCGATTCGAGCAGCATCTGACCCCTGCAATGGGATGCATTCACAGCTCTCCAGATGCTCTCTGCTAGCAAGAATTCCCTCCGCCCGGATGGTTGCCAGGGAGACCGTGCGCTTGTCTCCTACAGCCTGACATCAGCTTTTGCAGCCTTGACTGTTTGTTCCCTCTGGGCTGACTGACATTCCAGCCGAGGCTTCAATACTTTTGAAAGAGTTGAACTCTTTGTGATCGTGCTCGGTATGTTAATCGGGAAATGAGAAGGCGACAACAGAAACGCAGCGTCTCCTCCTCCTTGATTCCAGCGTTGTTCGTTCCCGTTGATAAACCGTTCAGAGTTACAACAGCACGGAACAAAAAAGTGACTTATCACCGTTTTTTCCACACTTAATGACCTTTGCTTGGCAACTGACTTGTACTTAACGACCGTGTCCGTGTCCCGGAGGGGGGCGATGGGATCCACCTTTTGCAACCATCTGACGAGCCAAGTCAGCGGGGAAACCCAGATTCACTTAACAGCCGTCTTACTGACTTATCCACTGCGCGATTCGCTTAGCAACGGTGGCCAGAAAGATGGTAAAATGGGGCAAATCCTGCTTAACAAATGTCTGGCTTAACAACAGAGATTTTGAGCTCAACTGCAATTAACGGTTTAGTGATCCCAACGGGGTGTTACATTGACACGCAAGGTTTTGTAGCATGTGTGTTGAGTGTGTCTACACTGAGGGTGTTGCTGATTCAGCAACTTGGAAGATAGCGGAAATCTCAAAGATTATTTGAGATGGCGAAACTGGGAAGCCTCTTCGTTTGACAACTCGCAAAGCTAACAGAATCCTAAAGGAAAGTTCTAGACTTCCACAGATAGTCCTCCCCTTAGCGACCATAATTCAGCCGAAGAGAATGAGGTGGGTTTTGCCCCGTTTTACAACCTTACTTGCCACAGTTGTTAAGTGAATCACTGCGGTTGCTGAGATATTAGCACCGTTGTTAAGTTTAACCTGGCTTCGCCCGTCGACTTTGCTTGTCAGAAGGTCGCAAAAGGGGATCATGTGACCCCGGGACATGGCAATTGTCATTAAGTACATGCCAGTTGCCAAGCCTCTGAATTTTGATCATGTGACCATAGAGGATGCTGCAACAGTCAGAAGTATGGAAAGGCGTCGTAAGTGCTATTGTAACTTCAGTGCTATTGTAACTTCGAAGAGTCATTAAATGGATGATGTAAGTCGAGCACTAGCTGTATTTCTTTTACTTGTTCCTCTTCCATCTTTAAGCTTAACACGTTTGTAAAGTTTTTAAATCAGTTTTTTCATCTGTTTTCAGCAGTATCTGGTTAAAAAATTCTGTTCTTTGTAAAAATCCCATTGTTTTAACAGATTTTTCGTATCTTGTTTGAATTTGCAAATATGGCCACCATGATAGATCAATAGGGCTCTTCTAAATCTTGTCTATATTTCAATTTCCCTTCATTATCCAGAATATCTTTATAGGTCACCACTTTCCCATAATTGATCAAGTTTGGGCCAGCAGACGCTTCCATTGTTGAAAGCCATCCAGGTATTCTAATATAAATTTTTGCTTTTATTTTTTTTCCCATTCTAAGAAAAGTGCATTTCTGACACAACGATTTTGAAAATATCTTTTATTCTTCCCATACCACAGAAAGGCATGCCATCCAGGTTGTAGGTCATGCCCCTCTAGGTATAATAATCTTTTGTCTCTAAGTGTTATCCACTCTTTGATCCATGTTAATATAGTTGCTTGGTGGTATAGCGTCCAGTCCGGTAATCCAAATCCTCCATTTTCTTGCAGCCTTTTCAGTCTTAATTCAGTCTGTATTATGGGGAGGGGGATTATTCTTACGCTACTTCTGTTTCCCCCAGAATGACTAATCGATGCATCAAGCCAGAATTTAGAAGCAAGATTTATAAATTAGATAACCAATTCATTGCTCAAAGCATGAGTCAGATTGACCCTCACATGGTATCCCAGCAGGGAGAAAATTAACAAGCTTAGATAATCAAAACATGATCTAGTTTCGCTCCATTCCGCCACCTCCACCTCCTTTCCTAAACGCTACCTACTACCAAGAGAAAATAGGAGAAGTGATGCAACATGGTCTTCCTTTACTACTTTGGACTTGAGAGTTTGATCAAAGCAGACCCAACTTTCTGGGGACAAGGAATTAAGACCAGGAACAGGTGATTTCTGTTGCTAAAAATTGGGAGAAACGGAAGGAACACACACTGGCTGAGTTCAGCTGTTCTCTAGACCAGCGTTTCTCAACCTTGCCCCCCTGGAAGAGGTGTGGACTTCCATTCCCAGAATTCCCCAACTCAGTAGGCTGGCTGGAGAATTCTGGGAGTGGCCTCCAAATGGCCCAAGTTGAGACAGACACACTGGTCTAAACCAGGGGTCTTCCAACTTGGCCCTTTGATGACTTGGGGACTAACTCCCAGAATTCCTGGAATTCTGGGAGTTGAAGTCCACATCATCAAAGAGCCAAGTTGGAAGAACCCTGGTCTAAACCAACGTTTTTCAACCATGGCAACTTGGAGAGATGTGGACTTCCACTCCCAGAATTCCTCAGCCAGCTGGCTGGGGCATGCTGGGAGTGGAAGCCCACCCATCTTCACCCACTATCCACTGAAATCCAGGAAGCCTCTTTGGTTGTCTTTAGACATCCATTGAAAACTCAACTCCAGGCAAGCTTCACATCCGCCTGGCTGTAAATCTAAATTCAAATAATATCTCTTATTTGAGATGTTGAGATGTATCGGAATGGCAAAAATACAAGGCACAAGACTTGAGATCTTTATTGAGGACAAGCATGAAGTCATACACAGATTTTGCAGGACGCTTCAGCAAGCCGATACAGCACTAACTTCCAGGGGTTAAAATCCACGTATATTGTGCCTACTTTTCCTAGTCCCCGGCTGTTTGGCTATCATCAAAGCAGATAGATCCGTTTTTGCTACTCCCGTCCATTCTATCTTTTCACCCAGGACTTCCTGCCAAGGACACAGGAAGCACGTCTGCCCGCTCCACCTCTTCCCATCCCCTTTTTAATGAATTATGTTTTGGGTTTAATGTTTTACTTCATTCAGCGTATTTTTTATTATGGATGCTGGTGCTGTTTTCATTCTGAAGCGCTTCGAGATGCTCTGCGATAGGATGGGCTTTTAGAAATAAATAATAAAATCTATTCCACCAGAGATTTTCAGAGAAATCTAGGGGAAAACCTTAGGAGCCGAAACCTTTTAAACGAATTGCAATTCAGTTTATCGACGGCTCCTGTCCGTCAACTTGAAAAAAGCAGAAGAGAGAGAACTGGGGGGGGGGGGGAGAGAAAAAAAGACCATTTGGGACCATTTTAACAGAGATGGTTATGCTTTATTCATCACCGTGTCAAATGCACAGGTAAAGTTAATAATCTTCCCTGTGGTGATAATCACGATCGGATCCCAAGCTGTTTGCAGCAGCCATCTGATTTTCTCTCTCTCTCTCTCATCGACTCCACAAAATGCCAAGTGACACGCCTAGCATTCCAACCTTTGAAATCCCAAAATAATCCGAGCTGAAGACATGTGCACACCTACAGGTTATTTGAAACTTAAAAAAAATATTTCAAACGGGCTTCGTTTTCAGAAAAATGTAAAGGAAATCCCCTCCAGGAAAGGGTGACAACTCAGCCTTCCGCCATTCTTGGGGAAGGAATCTATACAGCAAAAATCACCGGAACAAGCATAGCAATTATTATTTCTACGTTTGTGACAGCTGAAGGGGAACAGAAGTCCTTTGTGGGGGGGGGGCAAATTCTACTGTTAGGTTCTCCCCTGACATCAACAGCTGGACTCGTGCACCCCAAATTCAGCCACCCGCGCAACAGAACGTAGGGCTCCAATTTAAAGGAACGTTAATCTTTCACCTGCGTGTTGCGCGTACACAGAAAATGTTTTTATTTGGCGCGCTTGCTATTTCGGTAGGCACCCAGTTATAAAAACGTATTGCATTTGCCATGGGAAAACCTAGTGTTCAAGTCCCTAGACTGTTTTATGATGGCTTTCTTTCGGGCTTCGTCAATCTGATGGACGTGAAGGTCCTGATCACGGTCAAAGGGCCTTCTCTCCTGGGGTTTATTCTTGTCTTCAGCGGTTTTACTCTTTAGCTTCTTCCGATGGATGTCCAGCAGAGATTCGGATCGCTGAGTGTCCTGGGATTTAAAAACATTTGCCAATAAAGGGTGAAACGGTGCAAGAGTTAGAATACCGGAAGACAGACGCAGCGGGACAGAGAGCTGTCATCCAAATACTCTTAAAAGTCCTTTGAACTCAGTGACGTTACCGTTGCTCATCACCTGATCAAAAGTGAATGAAATTTAAGACTAGCCCCAAATGAAAACGAAGTTGCTTACATATCTGTATGTGACAAGGGGAAGTAAGCCCCAGGAGCAGGTGAAACCACTTCTTATACCGCTTCTCTGTGCTTCTATAAGTGAATTGTTAAGTGAATCACTGCAATTCTTAAGCTGGTCACACGGCTGTTCAGTGAATCTGGCTTCCCCCATTGACTTTGCTTGTCAGGAGGTCGCCAAAGGGGATCACGTTGGGGAGGGGGGGGCAGGCAAACCACGACCTGGTCAGCCACTACAATGGACTAAAGGTAAAGGTAAAGGTTCCCCCGCACGTGCGTGCTAGTCGTTTCCGACTCTAGGGGCCGGTGCTCATCTCCGTTTCAAAGCCGAAGAGCCAGCGCTTGTCCGAGGACATCTCCGTGGTCATGTGGCTGGCATGACTAGACGCCAAAGGCGCACGGAACGCTGTTACCTTCCCACCGGAGTGGTCCCTATTTTTCTACTTGCATTTTTACGTGCTTTTGAACTGCTAGGTTGGCAGAAGCTGGGACGAGTAACAGGCGCTCACTCTGTTATGCGGCACTCGGGATTCGACCCGCCAAACTGCCGACCTTCTGATCGACAAGCTCAGCGTCCTAACCCACTGAGCCACCGCGTCCCTCAATGGACTACATCATGCCAAAACTGAAGTTGTGACTGAAGACAAAGTCCAGTGACCAGCGTTGACCGATCAAGTGGCCAGCTCATCAAATGAAACCTTTCTTCCCCCTTGGCAGGTATTCCCATTATATTTAAGAAGCGAGCATCTTCCAAATATACGGATTTCAGCTCTCAGAACCCCCCTGCCAGCAAAAGCCCTGGCTAAGAATTCAGACCTGGAGCTGCCATCTTGGAGGAAAATGCTTCCCCCCCCCAAAAAAAAACAAACCAAGATGCTGTCAATTCTCATCAAGTAAAAGTAGGGTTTGTACTACTACTACTACCGTCGTGGCTTGTGTCTGGGTAATAATTTGCTAGAATGCCTTGTATGAATATGTTTCCATAGAAACACAGAAAAAAGAAATTCTCGTTCAGTCTTGGCATTTCTGAAACCAACCAAGAGTTTTCTGAAAAGACAGAAAGAGAAACACAGAAAGCGGCATCGCCAGATGAAAGGACACCTACATTGTGCGAGGATATCTGCTCAGCCAGCCGTCTGTCTCTCTCGGAGAAGAAGCCTTCCGCATTGTCCTTAGCGATGGGCTTTTTGGCTTCCTGAAAGACCAGAAAAAAAAACAAAAAACCAGAATGGTTAGCAGGTGCACGAAGAAATGCACAAGTCAAAAGAGAATCTTGGTTAATCGAGGTCTACTTTAGGCACCCAAATCATCAGATCTAAGGGCGATTTTGCTTCTCCTGGCAGAAAAACCGGGACTGCCCAGCCTAGGCACGCATTGTTTTAGTTAGGACAAAGAAAATTTTATTTATTCTGTGCTGAGAATTTTCATCTATTCACGCTGAGGATGTACCCTGTAGAGCATAGAAATAGGATTGACTCAAAGGTTCCAGCTGAGAACCGTTTTTAACCTCTCCAGGATCAACCCTCAGAAGCAGACTGGGAGGCAGGCTTTAAAATGCCCATTTCTACCTCGTCCTTCCACAGGGAACGAGTCCTTGCTTGCTGAAGGCCAGTGAGGTCCTGCAACTTGCATTTGGGGTGGGGGTGGGCGACGTTTGTTTCTACAGCCGTGCCGAGCTGCTCCGATGCGACTGGAATCCTTAAGCAGGATTTCCGCTGGCGTCTCAAAAAGCTTTAATTGGTAAGACAATTCAGTTTGACCTTTCTATCAATTTGAAGAGTCGTTATTGACCGGATCCAGTTTTTCACCCCGGCTCAGGGAAAAACAGCCATCGAATCCAACCCGGAGCTTCAATTCGGTGGGGCTTATTCGATGGGAGAAATTGAATTGGCACCTGATTTCCAAAGCGAAGCTTTCTACGGCCCTATTCACCCCAAATCTATTTCCTTCCAGAATTCAAATTATTTGCCTTGTGATTCTCCAGAATTTCATAGGCTCTTTCCCACTTTTTTCCCCCCTAGCTCTGAAGTTCCTTCACCAGTCAGATCTCTGCTTTGCTGAACCGAGATAAATCGTTTCCCCTGCATATGTATCTATTCTACGTTTGGGGCCTGCCGTTCTGCTGGGTAAGAGGGGGCGGAGCATGGGATAACTTTCGCTTTCTGTTTTCCCTCATCCGCCTCTATCCCCTTGAGCAGGGGTCTTCCTGGCTGAGGAATTCTGGGATCTGAAGTCCAAAAGTCATAAGATGGCCAAGTTGGAAGACCCCCTGCACTTGAGAAAGGAATGTGTCTCCCTCATCAGGGAGACGGTTGCAGAGAAACGAAGGCTGGAGAAGACCTTGAGATGCGTGCCAACGGTGCCAGTTACCCACACAGGTGCCACCTACCGCCTGTGGATTGGCTGGATTTCAAATGGACATTATGACTTCGGCGGGAGGAGGTAACGATTGCTAGCTCAGCTATACCATTTCCGTGGATTTCCCCCCAGATCTCGCCTTGACTTGCCTACTGTCACTGACCTCCAGTGATAAAAGTTTCCTTTTGAGACAACGCCTGTTCCAAGGGTTCCGCTTTCTTGGGTGGTTAGCTGAGGCGGGTCCTTACGCTTCTATTGGGCCAGGCGTGGCGGGAAAGTCGGACAGCTGTACGCACAGGAGGCGTTGCTTTTCACGAATTAAGTCAGCTTAAAATCTTGGGGAAGGAGAATCGTGACACACCCTCAAAAGTTCTTGGATCAGCTGTCTCGGCAACGAAACCGCACGGCTAATCAGAGGAATTAATTGGAGAGTTGGCACAGAACCAGACTCTAAGGGACGGCAAAACTAGCGACAGAAAAAAAGACAAATGTTGCAGGATCCAATCTGGGTCGGTCCCCGGGATCCGAGGTTTAGTCTTCCGAGCTTTTGGATTGGTGCTGGAAACCACCTCTCTCCGGCAGAGAAAAGTTCCCCGACGACGAGCTCCAGCAGGAATCCGAAAACTTGTTAAGACCAAACCTCTGGTCCCAGTGGCTGGCCCAGACTGGATCCTGCCACATCATCCTGGGACATGTAGATTTGCCTTCGTTCATAAAAGACCACATTCTTGAAATAAAGCAAGGAAAGATGTTAATCAAATCAAATCTGCCTGCCTGACGAGTGGCGGTAGCAAAGGATTTGTTCTGGGTCCTCATTTTCTGGGACATGGAGGTGAACATTTGCTTCTGGGTTGCTTCTATGAGGGGGAATGCCCGCGTCCCCCCCCCGGTCTGTGCCCTCCCCCTTGATCTTCAGAAAGTTTCTGAGGCTATTTCGAAGAGCGTTTGAAGACATAAGAGATATTGTTGATTGTACTTGGAATGGCTGACATTGTATGGAAACTAATCAAGGAGAGAATCTAGAACTAAGGAGTAATTTCCTGACGCTGAGAACAATTAAACAGTGCAACGACCTGCCTCCAGAAGCCGTGAATGCTCCAACCCTGGAGGTTTTTAAGAACGAGACTGGACAGCCATTTGTCTGAAAATGTATAGGGTTTCCTGTCTGAGTGGGGGGCTGGACTAGATGACCTCCAAGGTCCCTTCCAACTCTGTCGTTCTATGATTCTGTAAGGGTCTCCTGCTTGAGCAGGGGGCTGGACTAGAAGACCTCCAAGGTCCCTTCCAGCTTATTATTATTATTTATGATCTTCATTATTTGGCTTTATCACGATTAGATTTACTAATGTTGCATTGGTTGGTTTTCTTGCTTGGGAACCGTTTAAGAATCAGGAAGACTGATGGTCATAAAAGCATTTCTGCTGAGCAAGAAATCACAATCCAAAGGAAAGTTTGAGAAGCTAAAAGGCACGCCAGTAGCTTGAACTTTAAACTTTTCAAACTTTTCCTTGGCTTATTGCTAGATAAGTAACCGGATCTGCCAACCCACAACTATGAGCGAAGGGTATTTTTCACTGACAAAGCACGTGGCACGGCAGGCTTACCTTAGCTTTCTTTTCTCTGTCGGCCGGAGTATCTGTCCAAATTGACCTGTCTCCAGAATCATCGTTGGCTCGTCTCTTGAACGTTCGTGGGCCGAGCCCAAAGTTTTTGAGTTCCGGGGGAAGATCGATCATCCAGGACTCTCTTTTGGATTCTTTGGACCCATCCTTTTAACAGGAAACAAAATTGGGAAGACTCCGTTAAGGACCGGCCAGCGAATGCCTTCACAATGCTGCTGATGTTTTGAGAAAAAAGCAATGCAAATGAGGGACCGAACTCACGTCGTCATGTCCCAGGAGTCTCTCTTTCATTCTCCGAGCCCGATCCTCAATCTCAGCACCTGGGTTGGATTCCACCGATCCCCTGGCTGGCATAGGGCCAAATATGTCTTCCTCTTCCTCACTACTATCGCTCGCCTTTAGCACAACACGGAATAAAGACAAAAGCCCGCCGATTCAGCACGATGGAGATTTTTTAAATAATACGAAAATGTTTATGCAGCCCTTTGGCCTCTAAAGCTTTGTGTGCATCACAGTCCTTACCAGACTACTGCAAGAGAAGGGTGTTCTTGCCCTTCATAGCACTCCTACATGCAGTTTTCTGATTTACATTTGTAAAAAAAAACTGTGTGTCTTTTCAAGTGGAGAAACTGACTCTTGTTGTAAGAGACGTAAGGTTCAAACACACGTTATGCTGAGAGAGCAGTTCCCTCAGGATGGGCTCCAGCATGGGTCTAAAACCTCAGAAGAGTAAACCTCCGATCCCGGTGACCGATCCAGATTGGATGCTGCAATATTACCCTGGGACACGTATATTCGCCTCCGTTCATAAGGTACAAACTGTTCTTGTATCCTTGCTTAAAATCATCCTCTTCCACAGCTGTTGCCAAGGTCTAAACTCAAGAGCCATCTCATATATTTTTTTTAGAGAGAGAATTAAGCAAAGGCGTTAATCTATCACGACGATTGCTTGTGATTACATTGCTTTAATTGAGATTCACAATTGTCTATGTCAGGGGTAGGCCACCTTGGCTCTTTTGTGACTCGTGGACTTCAACTCCCAGAATTCCTCAGCCAGCATGGCTCAGCATGGAAACCTCTCCCTTTCCCCTCGGCGTGGCTGGCTCAGAAATTCTGGGAGTTGAAGTCGATTGCCCTAATTCAGGGGTAGGCCACCTTGGCTCTTTTATGACTCGTGGACTTCAACTCCCAGAATTCCTGAGCCAGCCTGGCTCAGCATGGAAACCTCTCCCTTTCCCCTCAGCGTGGCTGGCTCAGGAATTCCGGGAGTTGAAGTCCACGAGTCATAAAAGAGCCAAGGTGGCCTACCCCTGGTCTATGTTCATCCTTTTGGATCCTAAATTCCAAATAGTTGTATCGTCAGACACCTGCTGAGGTTCCATGTCTCCGTGAGAGCTATTGGGGTTGTGAAGGTAGCCAGCGACAGGCTCAGTTAAGAGAACAATCAAAAAGAAACTATAAAGTATTAAAAGCTAATTCAATCCGTTAGATGGCCAACCGGAAGAGGAGGATTTTCAGTGACACAGCATGGTTCTCTTGGCCCTGACAGAGTGACGCGTCACAAAAAGAAAAGGCGGTATGTTTGGGATTCAGAGAAAGAGCTAAGAGAAAATAGGCAGGTATAATCATAACTGCCTTTCTTCAAACAAAGGTCGCATTTTATCAAAGTTTGCCTCACATTTCTGATTTTTTTTTCAGCCGTTCTATTACTATCATAAGACATGAAAGGATGCAGAGATATTCTTCGCATACACAGGGATCTCCTGCATATTTTAACGTCCGTGAAATAGAACAGTGAACTGAGAACACACATCATTTGACGAACCGCTAGTTGTATCTGAAGCCGTTGCTTGATTGTTCACCCAGTTCTTTCAAAGCTAGCAACTGAATCGCACCAAAGAATGTGGGTCAAAATGTTTTGTTACACACACACACACCACCAGCAAATGTTGTATTTGCTGTGTTATTTCTCATACCTGGCTTTTGTAGCATGGTTTTTCTTCAGCATCTTCTGACAATTTCTTAAAGCCTGGTGGTAAAGCTGGGCCTATAATAGGTCTCAAGAATAGAATTAGATTTTAATAACATTCCTCTCTGCAGCACACCAAGAATGGCTATTAAAAATTGCTGTCAAGCTAACTTTGCAAGCATACCCTACTTACACAGATCTGGCCCTGCATTCTTCCTGTGACATTAATGTTACAGAAGAATTTGGCCTGCTTACAAGAATCATGGGTTCCTTGCTTGCCCCTTCAGTCCAGGGGGGTCTTCAAACTCGGCTCTTTTATGACTCATGGTCTTTAACTCCCAGAATTCCTTAGCCGGTGTGCCTGACTGAGGAATTCTGGGAGTTGAAGTCCATGACTCATAAAAGGGCTGGGTTTGAAGACCCCCCTGGGTGAAACCGTCGGTGGGGTTCTAACATCCTTGTCTGAGTTACCTTTCCGGTGATTCGTCTTGCTTTTTAAATCCAGGAGGAAGAGCAGGCCCAAAAAACCCATCGTCATCCTCTTCCTGACATCTTCTCTGTTTCCTTGGAAGGCAGAAATAAAGATGATTGAAAGACCAATAGCAGTTTGCCTGCATCTCAAAGAAAATCCAACAGCTGGAACTTTTTACACAGGGAATCTTCCAAGGGGAGTACCTCCAGGTTGTGCTAACTGAGAGATGAACTGAAGGGAAAGTTTTGAGGTGCGGCAGTTTGGCAAAACCAAGAGGATCGAGCAGGGCAAAGGTTGGAAGAACAACCAAATGCATACCAGCTTGGGGTTAGAGGAACTTCAGTCATAGCATAGTGAGTCAGAATCCTGAAGCAGAAATTTTGAGCAGGAAGTTATAGAGAGAGAAAACAGTCTTGCCTCTCCTCACAAATTCTTCTTGTGAATCTGCTCTACCAAAAGCCTGTGTGAATTCAACGTTCTCTGGTCTATGCTATCTCAGGGGCTGCCACAAACAAGAGGGGATCAAACTATTCTCCAAAGTGCCTGAAGGCAGGACAAGAAGCAATGGATGAAAACTAATCAAGGAGAGAAGCAACCTGGAACTAAGGAGAAACTTTCTGACAGGGAAAACAATTAACCAGTGGAACAACCTGCCTCCAGAAGCGGTGAATGCTCCAACACTGGAAGTTTTTAAGAAGAGACCGGACAGCCATTTCTCTGAAATGGTATAGAGTTTCCTACCTGAGCAGGGGATTGGACTAGATGACCTCCAAGGTCCCTTCCAACTTTATTACTATTATGATAAGAGTTTGTGCTTTGTACAATTTTTTAATTTAATCAGTTCTATTCCCAAATGGGATAAAATTACTTGCTGGCCACTGAACATTCAATAGGGGGGATTCTGAGCAATAAAAGCCCTGATCCATGCTTGTTCATTTAGGCCTTTTACTGTTAAGCATACAGCAGCATTACAGGCCCAAGTGAGTCACTTGGTAAAAAAATACGAAGGGCAAGTGATATTTCTTATATGTCTAAATGATTCCAGCTCCTGTCATTTAATCACTGCCATGTATCTACTAATTATTCACGCTTGCATCATTACACTTTGGCTCGAGTTGATCCATATCCCTTGGGATGAATGGCATCAGATAATTATTGTCCTGGATGCCTTTTTTCATACTTTTATGCCTGGGAAGATGTCATGTCTCTCTGTTCAGGAAGAATCTTTGAGAGAAGCCTGTTCTGAGTTCTCAACTGAGACCAGGACCTGTTCTGAAAATTGTGCCTCCTTGTTGTGAGAACATCAATTTACGACGTGAGAGAGTATGCTCACTGGCAGTGTGTACTTGACTCGTTCTGCACAATAATCCAGAAGCATCTACTTCACTTTCCATCCTGTTGCTTTCCCAACTTTAACATCTGTTGCCAGATGTTGTGTGTCAGGTAGATGTGTTTGTGGGAGAGGTTTTTTTTCTTCCAACAGATTGCATCCCTTTGCTGGAAGAAGGAAAAGAAAGAAAGTGCCCTAATTTTTATGTTTCTGTTCGAGAAAGAGACAGGCCAATAAAGAAGAGGCTGCATGTATCTGTGGGAACAGGTGCCATAATTGTGCAAAGTTTGTAGGTGTTGAGGGTCCCCCTAAGGCACACTGGCATCAGGAGCAACAGAACACAAAACCTAACTATCACTCACATACTGACATCAACTGCCCCTTAAAACAATTCCAAACTTTCGAGCCAGTTCACTGACCTGGGAACTGGACTCGGATCTTTATCCTCTTCAGAATCCAAATCTGTTTCTTTGCGCATCTGAGCAGAGACATATTTCTCCCCGCTATCAAAGTATTTAGAGTTTTCCTTGTAGCCAGGAGGCAATGCCGGTCCTGCAACTAAACATTTTTGTATCACAATATATGTCGTGTGAATGTTGCTTTCTTTGTTTTTGCGTTAACTTATTCAACTATTTGTTTTTCTAGGAAAAGATTAGATTGTTTTAAGTCAGTGCTGATCTATAATCTATTCTTATCTTTGGCTAACTGATTTGTTAAAGTACAATTTAAAGTACCACAATTTGGGTTTTGTTTTTGTTTTTTTTGCTTTTTGGTACAATAGATTGACATAGACTCCTAAAAATTAATCAAATGCAGTTAAGAGATACAGGGTAAAAAAAAAGTCAAATTTGCCCCCGACACATATTTGTTGTCTGCTATTTGTTTCTAGGATATTGTGTTGAGAAAGCGACTCTACACTGCAGTTGCATTTAGATATTTCCTGCTACTTGTCTTTTATTGTTTCCAAAGTTCTAATAAAAAGGAATTTTTTTCCAGATATAGTGTTAACTTTTGTACCAGATCCCTCAAAACTGAGTTGAGTGCCTGTTTGGTATAACAGTTAGGGTGCTGACCTACAAACTAGGAGACAGTGAGTTCTAATCCCCTCTTAGGTATGCAAACCAGCTGATTGGCTTTGGGGATCCCCCTCTCTAAGCCTAGCCCGCCCTCACAGGGTTGTTGTGAGGAGGAGGAAAGGAAGAGATTTTAACAGAAAAGGTTTGACACTACTTTCCCTTTTTTCTTCCAGACTAGCCTGGATTTCCTGACAATCTCCCACCCGGCCACTTGGGTGTAGTGGTGAAAATGTTAGGCCTTAAAACCAGGAGACGGAGAGTTCTAGTCCCGCCTTAACCATGAAAGCCAGCTGGGTGACTTTGGGCCAATCCCCAGGAGACGGGGAGTTCTAGTCGCACCTTAGCCGTGAAAGCCAGCTGGGTGACTTTGGGCCAATCCCCAGGAGACGGGGAGTTCTAGTCCCGCCTTAGCCGTGAAAGCCAGCTGGGTGACTTTGGGCCAATCACCGGGAGACGGTGAGTTCTAGTCCAGCCTTAGCCGCCAGCTAGGTGACTTTGGGCCAGTGCGTCCCACCTCACTGGGTTGTTGTGGTGGGGAAAAAGAAGTAAAGGGACATTAGATGCGCTCGCCTTAAATTTCATTTTTGATGTGTGCCCTTTTTGATGTGCGCCACAGTAAAAAAAATGACCATAAAGATTACCTTATCTAATGACATATAAAGTAACCCAAACACCGACTAAGCCACTCGGGCAAGCCGGCCTGGCCCGCATTGTCGGGACCAGCCCAGGGGAGCCTTTTATCCTCCCCATTTACCCTCCGGCCCCAGCGCTCCTCCGACCCCCTCCCTCCCAGATTAGGTCAGCCGGGCGCCAAGAGGGGTCCCGGGCGGGCTCTTTGGCCCTCCGGAGCGACGGACTCGTCCTTCTTCTTACCCGGCCCGGAGTCCACCGAGGCGGCGGCGGAGGCGGCTAAATGCGGGGGCAGCGCCGGCCCGATAAGATCTCGGGACGCCATGATGCCAACGAGAGCGCCGCCGCGCCTGCGCAGTACGCTCCCCGCGCGCCCTTCCGGCCTGTGTGCTTCCGGCGTTTTCCGCCAACGTCGCACTTGGAGCGCCGGACGTGACGCCATCGCCGGGGCGACGCGCGCGCCGAGCGTCCCACGTGCGGCCCAGCCGAGCCATGGATCTCTGGTACCCTCCGCCTGCCCCGCCGCCTCCCTTCCCAGCCTGGGGCGCCGCCGGGCCCTGGCCGCCGGGACCGCCCGGGCCCTGGCACTGGGCCTCGCCGCCGCCGCCGCCGCCACGCCCAGGTCGGTTCCAGCCCCGGGAGAGCCGCTGAGCGCTCAGCTGGGCCGGCCTACCTCACAGGGTGGTTGTTGTCGCAGCGGAGGGAAATGAGGGGAAGCCGGCCGAAGGGAGCCGGAATCCACGCACGGGACCTTGCTGTTAATAACTGCAACAATAGTTGTAATAGCTGTGGATGGGCTTTTATCCCATCTCCCCCGTCTGGATATTCTGCTCCCTGCCTGGTATTGTACTGTGATTGGGGTGTGTGTGTGTGTCTGTGTCTATGTACGTGTATGTGTGTGTGTGTATGTATATGTACGTAGGGGTGTGTGTATATGCGTGTCTATGTATATACACATATATACATATTTATATACATACACACACACATACATACATACATACATATATATATATATATATATATATATATATATATGCATTTGTGTGTGTGTGTGTAGTGTATGTATGTATGTATGTGTATACGCACGCACACATATACACACACATACATACACACACACACACACACACACACACACGGGGTTCACGGTTCTTTCCTGAATAGAACTGCATTTAGATTTCTATTTTGTTTCCGTTTATTTATTTTGTAACGCTTAATTCCGGATTCTGATTGAAGGCAGGCATCATCATTTTGGGGAAGACTGGCAGGTGAAACCAACTGGACTGCCACAAGCTGGAGTCTGTCAAGGCAGGAAGCACAAACAGAAGGTATTGCAACTTGAGAGTAAATTGCATGGTGCCACTTTTCTTTGTATTTCCGATTTCCACAAAAGGAACAGAGGCGTTTTCATAACTAGGCGTTTTCATGCTAGTAATGGCGTTCAAAGCCCTCCATGGCATGGGGCCGGAGTACCTCAGGGAACATCTGCTGCCGGCATCAAGCTCCCTGCGCCCTGTGCGTTCCCACAGAGAGGGCCTCCTCAGGGTGCCACCGGTCAGAGAATGCCGTCTGGTGGCCCCCAGGGGGAGATCCTTCTCTGTGGGCGCCCCGGAGCTATGGAACCAGTTACCGGTTGAGCTCCGGACGGCGCCCGATCTGCGCTCCTTTCGCCGCGATCTGAAAACATACTTGTTCGAGCAAGCCGGCCTGGCCTGAGGGGGGATTGGTGGGGTTTTTATCATTTTTATTGGGGTTTTTATTATGTATCAATTGTATTTTAATCGGGCATGCATTTAATTATTTTTTAATTTTTGTAAATTTCTGTGTTTTATTCTTGCCCTGTACACCGCCCTGAGTCCTTCGGGAGAAGGGCGGTATAGAAATGATAATAAATTAAATTAAATTAAATAAGCATGCAGTAGAGAGAAAGAGATGGACTGGTGCAGTGGTTAGAATGCAGCATTGCAGGCTAATTCTGCTGACTGCCAGCAATTCAATCCTGACCAGCTCAAGGCTGACTCGGCCTCCCATCTTTCCGAGGTCGATAAAGTGAGAACCCAGATTGTTGGGGGGCTGACTCTGTAAACCGCTTGGAGAGGGCTGTAAAGCATTGCGAACCGGTATATATGACTTAGTGCAGCTGCTGCTGCTATTATTATTATTATTATTATTATTGTTATTATTGTTATTATTGTTATTATTGTTATTATTGTTATTATTATTTATTAAATTTATATGCCGCCCTTCTCCCTAAGGACTCAGGGCAGCTCACAACAATAAAAAATAAAAAAACATAGAATACAAAGTTTAAAAAAGAATTAAACAATAAATACAAAAATAAAGGACAATTTAAGCCGATAAAAAACCATGATCAGTCCAGGCCCGCTTGTTGGAACAACCATGTCTTCAGGTCACGGCGGAAGGACTGAAGGTCAGGGGCCATCCGCAGCTCCGGAGGCAGTTCATTCCAGAGGGTTGGTGCGCCCACAGAGCAGGCTCTCCCCCTGGGGGTCGCCAGCCGGCATTGCCTGGCCGACGGCACCCTGAGGAGGCTGACTCTGTTACTGCTGAGCTGTTTGGTACTATTACTATCCTTACATATTTATCCCAATTTTATAGTTGTTAGCATTGTGGACATAGGAACATACCATGTGTGGTAAATGCTCTTTTGTTATGAAAAAGAGAACTTGACTTCTCCCTTTGTAACTGCTGGGCTTGTTTCCCTGCTACTGAGGAAGAATAAAAATAATGCCATAGTAATGGTGATTCAGTAGCCTATCATGATGTCATGTTAAGCTGTCATTTAATTCTAATTGCACAAAAAGTACAGAACCTGGGTGAAATAGAGTTCTCTCCCAAGAGGAAATCAACAAGAATCTAGGGCAGGGGTCTTCAAACATGGCCCTTTTATGAGTTGTGGACTTCCAACTCCCAGAATTCCTCAGCCAATATGCCTGGCTGAGGAATTCTGGGAGTTGAAGTCCACAAGTCATAATAAAAGGTCCACGTTTGAAGACCCCTCATCTAGGGATTCACTGGATTTGGTATTGATTGATTGATTGATTGATTGATTGAATTCATTTGCTACCCATCTTGTATCAAATGACTCTGGGCAGCTTCCGGCTTCTTTGGCTTATAATTGATGTAAAAAAGGATTTAATTCGTCAATTAATTGGATTGCTTGATTTATATATAACACCAGTGCGATGGAGAAGAATATTCAAGATTCAATTTTAAAACCACAAATATTAGCGGAGACGTGTAAAGTATTAAATGTCACTGAGAAAGACAACTGGCTCCTGTGAACGACCCAGTAGTGAATTCTTTTTCGATTGTGATTCTTGGTTTACAGGTAACACCAACAGTTTATTAAAGTGAAACCAGCTTTAATTCTCCTCCTGGCTACAGAGATGGGCGTGGATAATCCTAGAAGCATAAATGAACCTCATTCTGTTTGTACATCTGGGACTGAACTATTTGTTGTTGTGTTTAGTTGTTTTGATAAGTCACCTATTCATCACAAAAGGAACAAACTGCACGCATAACACACCCTTCCCTTTCCTTCAAGGATGGCTGCAATAAGATTGAAGCTTTTTCTTTATGCTTTGATTAACTGCAGATAAGCACTTTGTCCAAAGGCTAAACCGTGTCTAATTTTAACAATGGATTCTTTAAAACAAACTAGCTTCACAGGCCATAATTTGAAGTTGTTTTGTTTCGCTAAAACGGTTCAGATTGGGGGCACTTTTATTATTTTGGCAAGCAAAGCAGGAAAGGAAGCAAAGACGAGAGTCATTTTGGTCAAGTGGTTAAGGCGCCAGACTAGAAAATGGGAGACAGAGAGTTCTAGTCCCACTTTAGCCATGAAAGCCTAAAGAGGAGGGAGAAACTATTTTGAATATGTTCGTCACCTTGAGTTATTTGTAAAAATAATAAAGACAGGATACAAATAAATAAAATATTCTAGACTCTGTCATTTGCCATGGCTTTCCTCCCTAGGGAGGAAAGCCATGGCAAATCTAGACAGCACACTAAAAAGCAGAGACATCACCCTGTCAACAAAAGTGCGTATAGTCAAGGCTATGGTCTTCCCAGTTGCAATGTATGGCAGTGAAAGCTGGACCATAAGAAAGGCTGAGCGCCAAAGAATTGAAGCCTTTGAACTATGGTGCTGGAGAAGACTCCTGTGAGTCCCTTGGACTGCAAGGCGATCAAACCGGTCAGTCTTAGAGGAGATCAACCCTGACTGCTCTTTAGAAGGCCAGATCCTGAAGCTAAAACTCAAATACTTTGGCCACCTAATGAGAAGGAAGGACTCACTGGAGAAGAGCCTAATGCTGGGAAAGTTGGAGGGCAAGAGAAGAAGGGGACGACAGAGAAGGAGGTGGCTGGATGGAGTCACTGAAGCAGTAGGCGTGAGCCTAAATGGACTCCAGAAGATGGTAGAGGACAGGAAGGCCTGGAGGAACGTTGTCCATGGGGTCGCAATGGGTCGGACACGACTTCGCAGATAACAACAACAACAAGACTCTATCATTTTGCTGGAGACATGTTAAGCAGAGTGATCCTGGTCTCATTTTGTCCACCTATTTGCTCTGATTGTTTTCAAAGACCACCTGAAATTACTCATTCTTGGAATAAACCATGGTTGGTCGTGATGACCGAATGTCACCTTCGTAAGCTTATATTTAAAGGTTGATAACATTGCTTCAGCACCAGCACGAGGCATCCTTTGGGATGGTTTGTGATGCCAGCGATGGCATGTTGTTTTGCATTCGTTGTAAGGCCCTTTGAATAGGGCCAGTCCCCCAACTTGCCATTAATGCCTCTTTTCTTTTTTTATAGAACAAGAAGAGAAAGGAACCTGTGTTTACCCATTATTGTGATACCTGTGATCGTGGCTTTAAAAACAAGGAGAAATATGAGGAACACACCTCTCAGCACAAGCAGGTGTGTTATAATAGCTGTAGGCAGCCATTGCACAAATTGGAACAAATTATTGAGTTGAATAATCGTCTAACCTTTCAAAGCTGGTGTGGAAGCTTGAAACAGGAGCCTGTTTCACACATAAGCACTGCAAGGCAGGATTTTGGTTTGTTCCACCTTGGGTGATAATTTTCCTTCCAGCTGGAAGAGAAGCCCCTTTTCCAGAAATGACATTTGGTGTCCTAGGTAACACCAGACTTAGTGTCCGTAGATTTACAACTACATTCTGTAGAATTCCAGCTATAAATAGCAGAGGTTACTGAAGTGACCCACGCCTATGTAGTTTGAAAATTTAAATTTATTTCAGTCTTTGATGTCAAGATTTGGAATAATGATTATCACAGGTTGCTCAGGTAAGCTAGAATTAAGTAGCAAACTTCCCTGGAATTAAGAGTATAAATGCATTTTGAAATAAGAGGAGAACGAGTAGCGATGAGGATGCAGAAGAAGTAAAGGGAGAGGGGGGGAAAAAGGCAGAAATCAAATTGTAATTTCAATATGTACTGCCCCTTTTTTAGCTTGCTAAACTGATTTTAACGTCTTTATTCTTTCAGTGTACTGAAGATGGCTGTAACTTTAGAGCGCATGAGAAACTGGTTCAGATCCATTGGAAAAATGTACGTATTTGCCTGGTTCAGATTAATAACTCTTTTCTAGGAATTTTTCTTGTGAGTTTTCTTATCTTATACATCTTGGAGGGTTTTGGGGGGAATTTGCCCGATGTATCTGCAAGTGTTTGTCAAACAGTTACAGTGAATAAACAGGAGAACAACTTTGTGGAGCTGTTTTGAAGGCTGAGCAGTGAGCTTTGGCCATGGTGTTTTTTTTAATCCCATTTATATCCCGCCCTTCTCCGAAGACTCAGGGCGGCTTACAATCTAAAGCACAAACTAATGTGCTTAGCAATAGCCTTCATTCTATGTATATGCCTGCTTGTTAGGGCTTCCCCCCCCCCCCGCAAGCGGCATTATTACAAAGTCAGCTTATTGCCCCCAACAATCTGGGTCCTCATTTTACCTACCTCGGAAGGATGGAAGGCTGAGTCAACCTTGAGCCTGGTGGGACTCGAACCTGCACTAATTGCAGGCAGCTGGTGTTACTTAAGGAGGCATTAGCCCACTGCTCCACCAAGGCTGTGTTGTGATACTGCTTTAAAAAAAACCTTCAGTAATGCAACCAACTAACCCCTCTAATGGCAGAAAGCGAAGAGGAACTAAAGAGCCTCTTGTTGCGGGTGAAGAAGGAGAGTGCAAAAGTTGGGTTGAAACTGAACATTAAGAAAACCAAGATCATGGCATCCGGCCCTCTCAATTCCTGGCAAACAGATGGGGAAGAAATGGAGGTAGTGACAGATTTTATTTTCCTGGGCTCCAAGATCACTGCAGATGGGGACTGTAGCCAAGAAATTAAAAGACGCATGCTCCTGGGGAGGAAAGCCATGTCAAATCTAGACAGCAGAGACATCACCCTGTCAACAAAAGTGTGTACAGTCAAGGCTACGGTCTTCCCAGTTGCAATGTATGGCTGTGAAAGCTGGACCGTAAGAAAGGCTGAGCGCCAAAGAATGGAGGCCTTTGAACTTTGGTGCTGGAGAAGGCTCCTGCGAGTCCCTTGGACTGCAAGGCGATCAAACCGGTCATTGAAGCAGTAGGCGTGAGCTTAGATGGACTCCAGAAAATGGTAGAGGACAGGAAGGCCTGGAGGAACATGGTCCATGGGGTCGCGATGGGTCGGACACGACTTCGCAGCTAACAACAACAATGCAACCAATGAAAATTGCCTTGAATCTTGGAAAAGGGAAGGGAAGGAAGGAAGCAAGCTGTAGAGAAGCAGTTCAGAGATTTGATTTAGTACTGTTGATAATATCCACCAATCTATAATCTCATTTCCTATGCATATTCATGTCAGATATTCCAGAACCTGATCACTGAGGTAAGAGAAGCCAATAACAAGATCTTCTTGATCATCAAATATTTAAAACACAAAGCAAGCATGATATTAACTAAGGAAAGGAGCGTACGTTGATCTCTTAATGATAATTTAACCCATCGCTCCTTTGATACTTTCACCTTTCGGTCACATTCATTCCCAACTGTTAGGATCCCTCGCTTATTCTTGTGACCCTTGAACTTTGAGAGAATTGTTCTTCCTCCAGCAAACATGAAACCTTTCAGTTTAATGGAGATTGCCTTCCTGGGTCTCTCCTTCACCGTTTCTGTTTTTCCCCTCCCTTTCCTTTTTGAGCAAATATATTCCAGAAAGCGAATTCTCTCTCGCTTCCTGCCAAGCCATACCTGTATAGAACAGACATGGGCAGGGGTGGCTTTTATGCTCCGGATTCTCAAGGGAGACATTTTTATTTATTTATTTATTTAAATTTTTATACCGCCCTATTCCTGAAGGACTCAGGGCGGTTTACAGGGCAGCATAAAATACAATATAAAAATAGTATAAATTAAAATAGATTAAATTACATAAGCCCAACAATTAAAACAATATTAAAAGCTAAAACCCCTTCAGTCCAGGCCTGATAGATCGAAAAACCAGGTTTTCAGATCCCGGCGAAATGAATGCAGATCGGGGGCGGTCCGAAGTTCCACCGGTAAATCATTCCAAAGGGCAGGCGCGCCCACAGAGAATGCCCTCCCCCTGGGGATCACCCGTTTTGCCCTCCTCCTCTTGCGAATCACACAGGTTTTAAAACCCAGCAGCCTTCCCTCCAAAGAGTTACACCTATTTTGCTTCAGAAAGGCTTTGGAAGAGATTGCACTGCCTTCCACTACTGTCCACAAGAGAAATACAGTAGAAAAAGGAGCCATTGTGGCTGTTTTCTCCAATCTTATTTTGCTTTTTTTTAACAAATTATTTTAAAGAGAGCTGCACGTTTCCTCTTGCACTGAGATGTTTCCGTGTCTTCCTCCTCAGATGCACTCTCCCGGTGCCAAGCGGATCAAGTTAGATACCCCAGATGAAATTGCTAGATGGAGGGAAGAAAGGAGAAAGTAAGTATGTTCTGTACCAGCCTGCTACCGGCCCTGCAGAAAAGGCAACCCCTTTATAAATGGCAAGAGGCTGGAATGACGTCTGCCAAATTTATTACTACAAAAAACAAACAAGACACGTACCAAGATACCGGAGCTTTGAAACACTATCGGAGCGGTTGCTTTCAGCAAACCAGCCCTCCCCACACATTCCCTTTATAAAGAGTTCAGGGCGTGGCCTCTCTCTGCCTCCTTCCGAGAAGCCCCATTGCCTTCCTCTGTTTACTCCTACTTGACTGCCTCCTGCGTCGGGCATCCTTGAACAGGGCCAGCTGTGGGTCATCTTCATCCACACTGTCAGGCTCACACAGCTGGGTCTCCATGGTGACCAAGTGGGAGGGGCCTGCCTGAGGGCTATCATCAGCAAGATCTTCAACCCCCTCAGCAAGGTCTTCAAGACCCCCCTCCTCCTCTGAGTCGTCCGAACCAACTGCCGAACCCACAGGCTGACCCTGAATCACAACAAAGTAGGACTTAATTGGTA
The DNA here is from genome assembly GCF_964194415.1 of Vipera berus. Lineage (NCBI taxonomy): Eukaryota > Metazoa > Chordata > Lepidosauria > Squamata > Viperidae > Vipera > Vipera berus. Next base: position 121,637,243 of record NC_138206.1, on the reverse strand, counting down.
ACGATACAAATGCCGGTTTATTAATGGCAGAAGAGGAAGTGGGCGCTTTTTCCCTTGCTTTTTTCTCTCCCCCAAACTACTCTCGGTTCTCTCTCTCTGATTTGCAGAATGTAAATTTAATTTGCAGGATTTTTTATTTTTATTTTTCCTGGAGCAATTCTCAACTTGCCACCACAACCGAGCCCAGAATTTACGTTGCTAAGCAAGACAGTTGTGAAGAGAATTTTGCCCCATTTTATGACCTCTCTTGCCACGCTTCTTAAGCGGGTCACTGCAGTTGTTAAGTTAGTCACATCGTTGTTAAGTGGATCCGGCTTCCCCCTTGACTTTGCTCATCAGAAAGTCGCAAAAGGGGATCACGTGACACCCCCCCCTCTGGGACTCTGCAACCGTCATGAGTCCATGCCAGTTGCCAAGCATCCAAATTTTGATCACGTGACCCTGGGGATGCTGCAACGGTCCTAAGTGTGAAAAACGGTCCTAGGTCCCTTTTTTCGGTGCCGTTGTGAGTTCAAACGGACGCTAAACAGTCGGCTGCAAGTTGAGGACTATCTGTAATAGAGGAAAGCTGATTTAAGGTTGTGAAGAGCCGCCCAAAATGAATGAATGTAGCAGTCTGATTGATGGTGAGGCCCAATGGTCAATTTTTTTTTTTAAATTCCATTTATATCCCGCCCTTCTCCGAAGACTCAGGGCGGCTTACAAGCTTAGCAGTAGCCTTCATTCTATGTCTATGCCTGCTTATTAGGGCTTTCACACACACACACCCCAAGCGGCATTATTACAAAGTCAGCTTAATTGCTCCCAACAATCTGGGTCCTCATTTTACCTACCTCGGAAGGATGGAAGGCTGAGTCAACCTTGAGCCTGGTGGGACTCGAACCTGCACTAATTGCAGGCAGCTGGTGTTACTTAAGGAGGCATTAGCCCACTGCTACTGAGCATTTTATTGCCCTAAATGGATTGCTTAACTAAGCATCTTCTGCATCTTCTGGCTGTAGAAATTTCCCAACTTTGGCAAATATCGAAAAGAAGAAAGCTTTGAAGGTGGAAAAAGAATGTCGGGGAGAAGTGCTGACAACGCTACAATTTGGGTAAGTTTTGTTACAACCTCTTGGGTCTTCTTAGTAAACTGGGAATGCAACCAGCCAGTCTGTTCCCCCCTGCTTTAAAAAAATAATAATAATCCAATTTTTTGACCTTTCGTGGCCTACGTCGAACTCTTAGGTAATGCTGGAAGCATCATCTTAAAATGGCTGCTGTTTGGGGTGTGTGGCTGTTCTCTGGATGGGTGCAGATTTAAAACCCGCGTCAAGAACCACCACTTCCACTTTTAAAGATTCAGAGGCAGTGCCCTCTTGCCAGAAATTGGCTAAAGGAGAACAGAGTCTCACTCTTCACGCTGGGACAGAGAAATCTTCCGTTGTTCTTCTGGATTGAGATTTCACGTTTGTCGGGGTTTTTTTTTCAGATTCTTGGCTAGAACTGTGAACGGTGCAGAAGGTCTTGCGAAAAGAATCAGGGATTTGGGGCCTATGTGGAAGATGGTGCTTACTCATCTCACAACTAATCCGGAAGCGGTCTAGAACCTAAATGTTTTGTCTTTCAGCAAGATGAAGGGAATGTGGAAGCCTCCAAATGGAGGTTCTATGCAACCAGGGAACACACAGAGAAGAACAAATCGGCGCTGGAATAAATCCAGGCATGCTGCTAACAACAAAGGCGTCCCGTCGAACACTTTGACGGGGACCACTTCCGACAGCCCTGAAGCTGAGGAGAAGGTTACAAGAGAACCTTGTGGAGTTGCAGAAGACCCCATGACACAGAAAGACCCCCTGAGCATCCTGGCCAGTAGCGATCCTGGTAAGATAACTTCTTTTGGTTTAGTTCACACTTCGTTAAGCAACGATGGAAGAAATTGTGTTTGCGTTTCACCAATAAAGTAAACCCCCGTGCCATTATTTTTTGGGCTCAGAGTTTAAGAGAAATTCAGTTTGAAGGAGAGGGAGAAGAGATTTGGGACTTGAGGCAACCATGTGAAATTGGCAGCATTCGCAATCGCGTAAGGAAAAGAAGTAATCCGTCTGAATGAACCTCTTCAGCGTCTAAAGAGGGATTGAAATAGCTCATGATGTTGGTTAACTAAGACTCTAGAAGGAGACCATGTGAATAAACTAACCTATTACTGTAAGAAAGCTTGTTTGGCTTAAGCCAGGGCTCTTCCAACGTGGCCCTTGGATGACTTGTGGACTTCAACTCCCAGAATTCCTCAGCCAGGCAAGTGTGCCTGGCTGAGGAATTCTGGGAGTTGAAGTCCACAAGTCATCCAAGGAGGGCCAAGTTGGAAGACCCCTGGCTTAAGATAAGAATAATTGGTTTGATAAACCAGGAGAACTGTTTGACAGCTAAAAGAAAACCAGACGAACACCGGTGCAGAAGAAAAAATTTCACAGCTGCATTTAAGGAAATCTAAAGGAAAGATATTAAATAAGCTAATAAAGCAAGGCTTTACTTTTTTAAAGAATGATTTATTTAACAATATCGATAAGCGAAGCCAAAGGGATGGTTGCCTTGTAGGTAAAGAGAAGTTATTCCACGCTCTTCTCTTTTTTTTTTCTTGGTAGTCGTTTAGAAATCTTTTACCGTAGAGCGTATAAGACTACTTTTTAACCCATGAAAATCTTCTCAAAAGTCAGGGGTCTTATACGGGTGCTGAAACTTTTAGGGACAGGGCTGGCTGGAAAACCTGGAGCGGATCTTCCATTTAGTCTGCGCAGGGAAAGCGGGACCAATTGGAGTAGAAGCTGCAGTCTGTGATTTTTTACAGGCTAGGGTCTGGGCTTTTTTCCTTCTAAAGTTGAAGAGCAGCTGTAGGCAGGTGGGAAATGCAAGAGCAACTTGAAAGGCAGGTGGGGAATGCATAGCCAGAGCAGCAGCTTAGCTCTAAGGACACATTTGACTCAGGAACTGGGCGGGCGGGCTGGAAAACCTGGAGCGGATCTCCCATTTGGTCTTTCTTTTTAATCCCATTTATATCCCACCCTTCTCCGAAGACTCAGGGCGGCTTACAATTTAAAGCACAAATCAATGTGCTTAGCAATAGCCTTCATTCTATGTATATGCCTGCCTATTAGAGCTTTCACCCCCCCACACAAGCAGCATTATTAAAAAGTCACTTATTGCTCCCAACAATCTGAGTCCTCATTTTACCTACCTCGGAAGGATGGAAAGCTGAGTCAACCTTGAGCCTGGTGGGATGAGAACCTGCACTAATTGCAGGCAGCTGGGGTTACTTAAGGCTCTGCGCAGGGAAAGCTTTAGAGTGAATTAGGAAAAGTGAAAAAGTGAATTAGGAAAATAGGAAAAGGGTTGCTGGAATTGGGTATGTGTAGTTTAACAAAGAGAAGGGTGAGGGGTGACACGATAGCAGTGATCCAATATCTCAGGGGCTGCCACAAAGAAGAGGGAGTCAAGCTATTCTCCAAAGCACCTGAAAGCAGGACAAGAAGCAACGGATGGAAACTAGTCAAGGAGAGGAGCAACCTAGAACTAAGGAGAAACTTCCTGACAGTTAGAACAACTAACCAGTGGAACAACCTGCCTCCAGAAGTGGTGAATGCTCCAACACTGGAAGTTTTTAAGAAGAGACTGGACAGCCATTTGTCTGAAATGGTATAGGGTTTCCTGCCTTAGCAGGGGGTTGGACTAGATGACCTCCAAGGTCCCTTCCAACTTATTATTATTATTATTATTATCATTATTATCATTATTATTATTATTATTAAGTTTAATCCACTTGCACTGTTTTATGTTTACATGTTTGATGACAAACAGCCTTATGTTTATAAGTGACAGTTTTCCTACTAAGTACCTGCATGTCATAAGCATTTGAATTAAAATTACCATATTAAAATCAAATCTGATGTTTTTTAATTTTTATTTGGTGTGCGTTGGAAGAGGGGTAGTCTTATACGGCGAGTATAGCCCAAACCCTATAATTTAACAGGAAATGTAGGGGGTCGTCTTATACGCCCAGTCGTCTTATACGCCGGAAAATACGGTAACCCATAGTAAGGTCACCTGTGGTCAAAGCTCCTACATTCCCGCAAGAAAGATCGTGTCCCGGTTGACACCATTTTTAGACCCCTGTGAAGGATTTCCAGAGGGTATTGTAGATCCTGTGGCTTTGCTGAGAAGCAAAGTGACCACTCGGGCTACGTCGTCCCGTAGAAGATCCCTTGCCCGGTCTTGTCTGGAAACTCTTCGTTCCCGATTTCAGCGTGCCTTCTTCCCACAACACATCCAGCCCTTGAGCCTTCCCAGAGGAAGCCCAAAGTCTCTGCTACCGTGCCACTCACTTTTTAACTCCTCCCCTCTTTGTTTCTGGGGCCAGCTCACCCACGTTTTGCCCAGACGTCGCCATCGCTAGCTTGCCGTTGGCGTGTCAGGTCAAGCAGTGGATAAAACCGTGTCTTGTCTCTTCCCAGAATCCGACAAAGAGGCGGGGACTTCCAAAGATCAAGCTCTGGAAACTAGCGTTGTTCCGAAACAGGTGACCTCAGCCCTGAGCTCCTTGGTGGTCAACTACGGCAGCTTGTCTGAAAGTGAGAGTGAACGGGACGGTAAGAGCCTTGAGCTGTCTTCCATCCTGGATGTTTAAGGAAGCGGGGGAAATAGAAAGGTGGGGAAAATAATCCCCAAATTGTTGTGGTGGGGGACAGGCTGACTCTGTAAACCGATTAGAGAGGGCTGTAAAGCATTGTGAAGCGGTATATAAGTCTTCACTGCTATTGCTCTCCTTCCTTCTCTCCCTCCCTCCCTCCCTCCCACCCACGTGCTAATGTAACACAGGTGGTACGCGTCCCACCGGTTGAAGAGCCCTGAAATAGATTATACGTCGTTATGATGACTGATCTATGAAAATGACATATTCAGGCCAAAAATTTTTTCTTCATACTGTGCATGCATGACTGACATGGAGAATTCACCGGAAACAAAGTGCATAGCATTTGTTTAGCTACTTATAGATGAAGATTAGACCAGTTTAGAGAGCATATGAGCTCCTACCACCAGATGGAAGGAACTTGGATTATCTGCTATGAACATTTCTTTATGAATCAGTATTGAGTAAAAAGTTATCTGAGCATAAAATAATTCTATATGAAGAAAATAATAATAACAACAACATCATCATCATCATCATCATAAAGTTAGAAGGGATGTTGGAGGTCATCTAGTCCAACCCCTTGCTCAGGCAGGAAAGCCTTATACCATTTCAGACAAATCATTTTCTAATCTCCTTAAAAACGTCCAGTGTTGGAGCATCCACAACTTCTGGAGGCAGGTTGTTCCACTAGTTAATTGTCCTCACTGTCGGGAAGTTTCTCCTTAGTTCCAGGTTGCTTCTCTCCTTGATGAGCTTCTATCCGTTGCTTATTGTCCTGCCTTCAGGTGCTTTGGAGAATAGCTTGACTCCTTCTTTGGGGCAACCCCTCAGAGATTGGAAGATTGCTATCATGTCCCCCCTCGTCCTTCTCTTCATTAAACTACACATCCCCAATTCCAGCAGCCGTTCCTTATATGTTTTACCCTCCAGTTCCCTGATCATCTTTGTTGCTCTTCTCTGTGCTCTTTCCAGAGTCTCAACATCTTTTTACATCGTGGTGACCAAAACTGGATGCAACATTCCAAGTGTGGCCTTACCAAGGCCTTGTAAAGTGGTATTAACCCTTCACGAGATAGCTGTCTGATATTCAGTCTTCAAGCGATGTGATTTTAAACTCATAACAGAACACGCATTAAATATAAAAGTAGATCCAATGAAGTGCATGGATATCCTTGACACCTTTCTAAGAAATACGAGTAAAGTGAGCTTTAATTTTGTGCTAGCCTGTGTTAACTATAACAACGACACCTTGATCCATCCGGTACAAATAAAGCCTGCCCTACAATACTCATATATCTTTTCATTGCTGTTTTTTTTTTTAATTTGGAGTCCTTGCCTATTAATTCGTTGCTGAACCTTTTGGTGTTTGTTTTTGTTTTGTTTTTAACCCTAGAGTCCGTCGCCCCCTCAGCAAAAACGGTCGCTGAAAATGAGCCCATTTCGAGAACCGTCCCTCAGTCATCCAGTAACTCTCAAAGCCGCACACACGAGAATCGCCAGGAAACTCCGGGCGACCCGTGTAACGGGGCCACGTTAGGGAGATGGAAATCGCATTCCAGGAACACGAGGAATCAAAAGAGGCAGAAGAAACCGCTCCCTGCATTGCCAAAGCACCACCCAACTTTGCTGGAAATGGTAAGAGGCCTAACCGTTACAGTAATCACACAACGACGTTTGTGGCCTCCCCCTGGTCACGTGATCAAAATTCGGACACTTCGCCACTGACTCCTATTTATGACGGTTGCAGCGTCCCGGTGATTGTAATTATTTCAATCATTTTAAAGCACTTTTCAGAATCCAGCTGGCCTGTGTTGTGATTCAGGGTCAGCCTGTGGGTTCGGCAGTTGGGTCAGACGACTCAGAGGAGGAGGAGGGGGGTGTTGAAGAGCTTGCTGAGGGGATTAGACAGCTTGATGAGAGCCCCCAGCAAGGCCCCTCCCACCTGGTTACGACGGAGACCCAGCTGTGTGAGCCTGACAGCGTGGATGAAGATGACCCACAGCTGGCCCTGTTCAAGGACGCCCGACGCAGGAGGCAGTCAGTCAGGAGTAAACAGAGGAAGGCAATGGGGCACCTCGGAAGGAGGCAGAGAGAGGCCACGCCCTGAACTGTATTTAAGGGGAATGTGTGGGAGGGCTGGTTTGCTGAAGGCAACCGCTTGGATTGTTCCTGCTTCTTAGCTCGTGTTTTATGGTTGGTGTCTTGTCTTACTCTGTTTTATGTGAATAAATTTGGCAGGCGTAATTCCAGCCTCTTGCCGTTTCTAAAGGGGTTGTCCCTGCCTTTTCTGCAGGGCCGGTAGCAGGCTGGTACAGAACAGCCTGGAATTTGGCAGAAATATTCTTTACGGTTTATTAAATTGCTTATGGTTTGTTACATTACTTTGTTGGTTATTGTTTATTGAGTGTCCATCTCGCTGCGAGGCGATGGCTCTTAGTAACTTTAAAAAAAAAAAATAATCAGATTGAATGAGGACTTGGAATAGACCTCCTGAAAAGCACAGATGTGCCTTTAGCATCATTCCAGCATATCAGAAGTAAAATGGAACGTGCGAAAAGGTAGCTCTTTTGTGGAAATGCTGATTTAGGCAGTCTTTACCCGCAAATTCTTTTCTCAAACTATACACTGCAAAAACAAGTTGGCTTTATCCAGTATATATTAAGGCAGATTGTTTGGTTTGGGCTGAGTGGGTTGTGTTTATTCAGCCAACTGCTTTTGCGCATGAGATATAAGCTTAGCTGTAGAGCTCAAAAATCTCCTTTGAGGGAAGCCTGATAAACTTGAAACCTCTGTCCTGGGCCTTTTTACACCTGTAAGGCAGGTGAGCAGCTTGCTTCACCCTGCCCGTTCAGAAAGCCTCAAGGTTCCGGGCTGTGCCTCAATTTAAAAAACTCTGTGCCTTTCCAGCCTATGGGGCTCAACTCGGATTTATTTATTATACGCATAACAGGAACAATACATTGCAACGAAAAGCAGCTGCAAAAATTCATGGGGGGGGAAGTCTCTCCGGCATTGTCAGTATCACAAAAAAACCAGGTTGACTAATGTGTGTACAGAATGTTAGGAGTAATAGAAAAATTATGGTATGGTAAAGGTAAAGGTTCCCCCGCACAAGCGTGCTAGTCGTTTCCGACTCTAGGGGCCGGTGCTCATCTCCGTTTCAAAGCCGAAGAGCCAGCGCTTGTCCGAGGACGTCTCCGTGGTCATGTGGCCGGCATGACTAGACGCCAAAGGCGCACGGAACGCTGTTACCTTCCCACCGTAGTGGTCCCTATTTTTCTACTTGCATTTTTACGTGCTTTCGAACTGCTAGGTGGGCAGAAGCTGGGACGAGTAACAGGCGCTCACTCTGCTACGCGGCACTCGGGATTCGACCCGCCAAACTGCCGACCTTCTGATCGACAAGCTCAGCGTTCTAACCCACTGAGCCACCGCATCCCTAGTTATGGTATAGTAGTGCCATACAATTACTGCATTGCTGTATGCTGTTCGTTTACAACGGGGGTCTTCCAACTTGGCCCTTTTATGACTTGTGGACTTCAACTCCCAGGATTCCACGTGCCCGGCTGGGGAATTCTCGGAGTTGAAGTCCACAAGTCATAAAAGGGCCAAGTTGGAAGACCCCTGGTTTAGAACAAGAGCACAGGTGTGCATATTTTGAGCATTGCAGTCAGTTCAACATATTTTGCGGCCTGAAAGGGCCGCGTTGTAGCTACCTGGACCACGTCTTTGGATATCCTGCTTGAGAAGCTGCTTCCGCAACAGGACGCTTCTTGAATTCCACGTGTGCGCTTAACACAAGTCCCCGTTGTGTAGCACCTGAATGAGGTCTCACAGCTCATCCTATACCCGTGGCCCATTTCATTGTGGCATCTGGTATTAACTCTGTGGGCCAAAGCCAGACCAAAGTGACCCTCCCACATGGAGCTGCAGTGGGCGATCTCTTTCCATTCCTGGCTGTGCTTCAAAGGTGAAACTCTGCTCTGGGTTGAAAACGCATTTGCTGAGGTTGCTTGTTTGTAACACAGGCAGTCCTTGACTTAACAATTCATTAGTGGCCGTTTTAAGTTACAGCAGCACTGGAAAGAGTGACTTGTGACCGTTTTTCGCACTTAACAACCGTCGCAGCAACCCTGCGGTCACATGATCAAAATTACAGTGTCCCGGGGTCACGTGGGCCCCCTTTTGTGGACCTTCCGACCAGCAAAGTCAATGGGGGAAGCCGGATTCACTTAACGACTGTGTCACTCGCTTGCCAAATTCACTTAACGACCATGTTACTAGCTTGCCGGATTCACTTAACAACTGTGTTACTAGCTTTGCCGGATTCGCTTAACAATCGTGTTACCAGCTTAATAACTGCAGTGATTGACTAATCAAACTGGCGAGAAAGCATCGTCAAATGGGGCAAAACTCACCTCAGCTGTCTCGCTTAGCCACAGAAAATTAGGGCTTGGTTGTCGTAAGTCAAGAACTACCCTTACTTTGCGCCTTTGTTTTAATACAGCCTTTTGGAGACTATAACAGACGGTCTGCTTTTTCTTCCTTCCCCCCACAGCTTCTGGCAAAGGACATTCGTCGCGAAAGGAACGTGATCCTCCAGTGCATCCGCTACATTCTGCAGAGCGAGGGCCTCGGCCTCCACTTCGGGAGCAATTCAGACACTCCGTCGGATGGCAAGGCAACTCCTGAGCGCGCACACAAGCTGGCAGCAGCCGGGCCTTGCCAATGCATCCACTTTCGCGGCTCGGACCGGAATGAAACGGAGCCAAGCGAAGCGTTTCAAAGCAAGGAAGTCTCTGCTTCTCCTGCCGTTGATGAGGATGTTTGGGAATCTACAGGGATGGCTGGTGAAGACGACTAATAATTATATTTTATTTTATTTTATTTTTTAACCTATGCGTGGATAACCGTTACCCACCTTCGGATGCTTGCTGAGACTCCTTAGACTGTAGATTGCATCCAAAGAATTTAAATTAACTCTGGAGGGAAAGCGAAAACTCGGTTATGACATTATGACCTTGCAATACCGTTCTTCAGGGAATCGGGTTTTTTCGCTTACTGTAAGTGTGAATAAAAATCATATCAATACTGTTTTATTTACCTTTTATGTCGGGGATGGCCACAAGGTGTGGTCAAAAAAAGGTAGTAGCCACGATGGGAGCTGTGTCTGTATTTTCAGGGTGACACCCTCAACGTATCATCTTTGTGCTGTTTTTAGATTTACCAAAATAATATTAGCAGTTTCACGTGATACTAAAAAATCTCTTTATCAGCAACAAGCTTTATTATATTAAAAGAAAAACATGCAAGAGAAAAGCTTCAGCAAGTATTCTGCCGTAACGTAGCTTGAAAATAATGGGCACATTCTGCAAATGTTTTGGGTATGATCTTTATGGCTGCTTTGCTCTCATTCCTGTGGTGGAAAATGTTCATCGGGGAACGAAAACATGAGGAAAGTGTTTTATTTGCTCAGATTGGGCTCTGGTTTTAAAGTTGTAATACATGTGAAATATTGTTTGAAATAAGAGAACGCAGGGTAACAAAATAAAGATAAACCTGGATCCCTCTAAATATTTGGACAGAGATCTTGAGAATATCCCGAGTGTGAATAGATTTGCACTCAAAACAGCCTGCCGCAAATAAGTCTAAGCTGAGTGGGACATAGCTCAGCACATAAGGTTGAACTTTGGGAGTTACTGCTGCACTTTGATTATTTTTTTTATCATTATGAATTTTTAGCTTGTAAATTAATATTCAGGGTGCTTTTTGAAGAGAAATGGAAACAAATCTCAAGTGCAATTGAGTTTGAAGCAATGATATGATGATGATAATATAATAATAATAATAATAATAATAATAATAATAATAATAATAATAATAATAATAATAATAATAATAATAATAATAATAATAGCAGCAGCGTATTCCTGACTCCTTCGTTATTTTCACAGCTAACAAGTCCCAAGAAATGTTGCCTTTTCTGTCTTGAATCTCTAGGGCACAACTGAAAAATATCAAAGGATAAAATAGGCGTAGCACATTAAGTGAAAATTATTTCTTTTTATGCAGAATGTGGTACTTAAAGTGTTCAGGAAAGGGCCCAGAATTCAACCAGGCAAAGACGTTTTATGATTTCAATCAAATTCCACCTCATTTTGACAGTTTCTGAACATTTCATAAACAATACGTAATTACTCGTACGTTGTCCCATTAGAAGCGGTGTCTCGCACCCACAAAATTGTCCAGGGAAAGATAGTTAAAAAGATAAAAGGGCTGAGTGGCTGAGTTTTTTGTTTGTTTGTTTGTTTTTTAAAAAATCATGCTTAAGAGAAACGTGGTCAAGAAAAGAGCCATAGAGTGCTACCCTCCTCTTTGCAGATCTCTTGAGTACAACACAGATAATCCTTGACTTAATGACCGATGGCTTAGCAATGTTTGAAGTTACAACAGACCCTCCCACTCCCCCCCCCAAAAAAAGGTACTTAAGACCTGGATTTGAGGTTCTGATGGCCGATCACCATATTGCATTTACAGCTGTCTGTCCTGCAGCTAGGACAGGGGTAGGCAACCTCGGCTCTTTTATGACTCATGGACTTCAACTCCCAGAATTCCTGAGTCAGCTATGAGTCATAAAACAGATTAGGTTGCCTACTCCTGAGCTAGGAGGTAGTCTTCTGCACTTTGGTGATTCGATCCTGACCTGCTCAAGGTTGACTCAGCTTCTGAAGTCGGTAAAACGAGGACCCGGATGGTTGGGGGCAAGAGGCTGACTCTAAACCGCTTAGAGAGGGCTGTAGAAAAAGCAAGAGCACTTAGACTTATCTACCGCTTCACAGTGCTTTTTTACAGCCCTCTCTAAGCAGTTTACAGAGTCAGCATATTTGCCCCTCAACAATTTGGGTCCTCATTTTACCGACCTCGGAAGGACAGAAGGCCGAGTCAACCTTGAGCCGGTCAGGATCGAACTCCTGGCAGTGGGCAGAGTCAGCTTGCAGTATTGCATTCCAACCACTGTGCCACCAAGGAAGGAAGGGAGGGAGGGAGGGAGGGAGGGAGGATAAGCATCAACACTTAGACTTATATACCGCTTTGCAGTGCTTTACAGCCCTCTCTAAGTGGTTTACAGAGTCAGCCTGTTGCCCCCAACCATCCGGGTCCTCATTTTACCGACCTTGGAAGGACAGAAGGCCGAGTCAACCTTGAGCCGGTCAGGATTGAACTCCAGGCAGTGGGCAGAATCAGCCTGCAATACTTTCACTCTAACAGGAAGGAAGGAAGGAAGGAAGGAAGGAAGGAAGGAAGGAAGGGCAGTAAACACTTAGACTTATATCCCGCTTTGCAGTGCTTTACAGCCCTCTAAGCGGTTTACAGAGTCAGCCTTTTGCCCTCAACAATCTGCGTCCTTATTTTACCGACCACTGTGGCACAGTATATTACATCTAAGTGCTGTTGCTAGTGCTGTTGCGACTGTGATTTATACCTTTTTTTTTGCCAAAAATGTTGGAAAAAATAATAATGAAAAATGTCCTTTGTGGACAACGGTTCGCTTAATGATTGTGATGTTCACTTTGTGACTGCTGAAAAAGAAAGAAAGAACATAAAATTGGGTTGTTTGCCTGATGATTCCCTTAAAGACTGGCAGAACTTACCCCTGTCATTCTGGTATCAGATTACTGTCGTAAATCGAGGATTAATCTGTAAAGCCTTCTGATCTGTCTATTGAGCCAGCCGGCCTTGGTGCCTTTAATACGGGCTTCAGCCTATGGACTGAAGTAGATCCTGGTCCTACTAACCTTTGAGTGCCTTTTAGCTACTGAATATTTTCTTGTCACACAGCTACGGCCTTTGACCAATGTTGTTTGTGCGGTTCACACTCACTTCCACTCGTGTTCCAGGTATGATTCCAGTTGCAAATGTTCAAGAAGAATCGCAAGTACTGGAGGTTTTCAAAAACAGACTGGGTAACCATTTGTCTCCTGCCTTGGGCAGGGGGTTGGACTAGAAGACCTCCGAGGTCCCTTCTATCTATCTTCCAAAACCTACTGGGAGTTGCTTCCACGAAAGCTATCCCAACAGAAAGAAGAAAGGTCCGCTCCAGAGTTAAAAATTCACAAACCCACTGAGACCCACTTTAGAAAGTGTGTGTGTGCGTGTGTGGGGAAGACGTTTAAAAAGTCATTAAAATCGTGAGACATTGTCGGGGAAACAGAAAAACAGAACAAAACAGGAAGCAGAATGTGATTTTAATTTGTGTCCTTAAACCTGCATTGTTAGAACATTCATGCCCATTTTGTCTCCAAATATGCCAGGCTGCTCAGTCCACACACACCCTTTTAAGAACGTATTGGATAGTTTGTGATGGTTTTCCTTTTAGACGGCATTGTTGTGTGCTCAATTGTGTATTGTTTTCCACAGCTATGGTAACCCTATCTTGGCGTTGATCAAAGGCTAATAAAATTGTGAATTGCTGGCAGTGCCATCTTAAATTAAATTCGAGAACTTCAAGGCAGGCCAAAAAAAGAAGAAGAAAAAAGGGTTTCGTTTTCTGAAAATGGAAAACAATCTTATTTTATGCCAAGTCAGCGATTAAAGGTGTTGTCTGTCTCTGCAGCCTAGCAGAACTGGTAAAATTAACTTGTTTGCTTAAAAGAAAAAACAACCATTACATCTATGGGTGCCTGGAAACCCCCTTTTTTGCTGGAAAAGAATAAATGAATTTGTGGTTTATAGTTTGATTATTAGAAAGGGAAGCTTACCAAAAACGAAATTACAAGAATGGATAAAATATAAATTAATGTATAATGACTGACAAAAAGATTGGAAATCCTTCCTTCCTTCCTTCCCTCCCTCCCTCCCTCCCCTCCCCTTCCCCTCTCTCCCTTCTTTCCCCTTCCCCTTCCTTCCTTCTTTCCTTTTCATCCCTGCCACCCTCCTTTCCTTCCTTCCTACAGTATTTCCATTTTCCTTCTCTTATTCACTATTATTTTTCTTTGTTATCTTTTTACTACATTTTTTTAAAAAAAAACTTCAGTAAGAGAGGCAGAAGGAGAGAGAAATAACATTGTTAGCCTGCGGAATTTGCTGCCACAGGGTCACTAAGACATTTTGAGAGAGGATTGGTTAAATGCACGGAGGACAGTATCAATCTCAAGATGGGTCCCGTTGTGGGTAGCGGGCAAACCCCCCAATAGCAGTTTAGGGGTGCAATCGAAACATCAACGTCTTCTATTACGATCCTAGATCAGAACATTGTAAATTTTAAAATATAAATTACAGGTGGGGGGGAATGAAATTAATTTGAGGGTGTCCATCTTTGCTGCCATGAGTAGCAACTCTCCTGGTTATCAATTCTCAATTCTGTTGGGGATTGCTGGAGGCTTACCTTTGGAGATCTCTGTCGTAGTGGCAACAAAGGAGGGCATCGTCAATTTTTTCCTATGTCTCCGGAATCACAAGGACACAAGATTTCATGTCTGCCTGTTTAATTGTGTCTGTCACAGGGAAGAGCAGAAGGTAATCCATTATGCAAAGCTCTGAGAAATTCTGATTAGTTTGCAGGTTTCCAGGTGTTCACAGGGATGGGCGTTCTGGAGGCCTGGGTGAAACAGCTAATTTGGGTTGATAATTCTACATTCTCCAGCCTTTTAAGGTTACGACAGAAGGAGAGACATAGGCCCGCGTTCAACCACTTGATAAGGTACTGGTTGATCAAGAAAGAAGGGTTTGATCCAGGTTGGTTGGATCAAGTTGGAATAGGAACAGAAAGCTGAAGGCAGAAAAAGACACAATGGTGCATACAGAATAACAGAGTTGGAATGGCACAGGAAGCCTTGTGCCATTTCAGACAAATGGGTGTCCAATCTCTTCTTAAAACATCCAGTGTTGGAACACCCACAACTTCTGGAGGCAACTTCTGTTCCACTGGTTAATTGTTCTGACTGTCAGGAAGTTTCTCCTTAGTTCTAGGCTGCTTCTCTCCTTGATTAGTTTCCATCCATTCCTTCTTTTTTTTAATTATTATTTTAATTCCATTTATATCCCGCCCTTCTCCGAAGACTCAGGGCGGCTTACAAGCTTAGCAGTAGCCTTCATTCTATGTATATGCCTGCTTATTAGGGCTTTCGCCCCCCCCCCCAAGTGGCATTATTACAAAGTCAGCTTAATTGCCCCCAACAATCTGGGTCCTCATTTTACCTACCTCGGAAGGATGGAAGGCTGAGTCAACCTTGAGCCTGGTGGGAGGCATTAGCCCTCTGCTCCACCAAGGCTCTTTCTTGTCCTACCTTCAGGCGCTTTGGAATATAAGGTGGACAACCACCCACCACCCCTCTTCTTTCTGACAACCCCTCAAATATTGGAACGCCGTTATGATGTCCCCACTGGTCCTTCTTTTCATTAAACTAGCCATACCCAATTCCAGCAACTGTTCTTCCTATGTTTTAGCCTCCCAGTCCTCTGATCCAGTCTTTTGTTTTTGGATTATTTTTATTTATTTTATTTTCTGCATTACAAATTTTAAAAGTCTATATATCTTGGTGGGCCTAATGCCCGAGCTTCTCGCCAGGTCTAGTAGAAAGAGAAGACTGGTTCTGCCAGTCCTCTACTATCATTTCTGAAGATCTCTCCGTGGTGACTCATTTAGCTCCAACCCACTTAGATTGCCCTTGTTTATAACGTAAACATAACAGGATAGGCAGCTTTGTGTTTCAAAATGTTGGGATAATTCAGTTGTCCGGATCGCTTGCAATCCATATGAATGTCATGCAGATTAGTTACAAAGTGCAACTTCCTTGTTAAAACAATACAACTGACAATCACTCAACCTAGAACTAAGGAGAAACTTCCTGACAGTTAGAACAATTAACCAGTGGAACTACCTGCCTCCAGAAGCAGTGAAAGCTCCAACACTGGAAGTTTTTAAGAAGAGAATTGGACAGCCATTTGCCTGAAATGGTGTAGGGTTTCCTGTCTGAGCAGGGGGTTGGACTAGATGATCTTCAAGGTCCCTTCCAACTTTTTTATTATTGTTGTTGTTGTTGAAATGATTTCAAGGATTTATAAAGCCCTGTACAACTTCAGACACACATTATTTGAACTATGACTTTTTTAAAAAAAAAAAAAGGTTAGGAAAAGAATCACTCATTTTCAAAGAGGCTTGCTGCGTTCCTCCATTTTCATCTGTCGCAGGCACTCCGCTGCCCACTCATGAAAAACCCGAACTTTCCAAATATCGTTTTTAAAGAGTTAACCCAGCATCTCCTATCAGAGGAGATAAAGAGGCAAATTTCAGTGTCTCTTCCTCTTGCAGCTTATCAATTGTTGTTAGATGTGTATTCAATGGATACAGTAAATGATAAAACAATGGAATACATATTTTCCAGCTTTTGTCCCATTCCCCAAAAAGGAGGATATTGAAATGATTACCTGTTTTGCCCAATATCTCAGATTTGGAAGTGGTAATCATTTTTAATGGAAGAGAGATAATGCGGAACTGATGCTCATGAACACACCTGTGCCCATCTTGCCTATGGTTTTTCATGAGTGTTTTTTTAATTTTTAAACCTACATATTTATTTATTTTAAAAAGTAAAAGGTAAAGGAGTCCCTGCGAATTTTTACTCTGCTAGTCATTGCTGACTATATTTATTTATATCCTGCTTTTATTTGACATGACTCGTATGGGATGGAATGGAATGGAATGAAATAATAGAATAGAATAGAATAGAATAGAATAGAATAGAATAGAATAGAATAGAATAGAATAGAATAGAATAGAATAGAATAGAATAGAATAGAATAGAATAGAATAATGAAGAACAGAATAGAATAAATGAAGAATAACTAGAATAGAATAGAATAAACTTTATTGTCACTTTAAATGTACATTAGTCAGCATACATTAAAATGAAATTTCATTGCATTCAGCTCTCAATTGGTAACCAGCTCCAATATACACTACATAAACATGACAAAAGATTATGCATATACCCACTTACACGCACATCATATATGACACAGAGAAACAACACAGTCTAGTTCGGATGTATACATATGCATGGTGAGAAAAAAGAATTCCTGCCAATTTACAAGACAGATGGCATAAGGAACAAAGAAGGGATTCAGAATAGCTTTTCCAATCCCAACTTTACCAAAAAAAACAACAAACCTCTGTCCATTATTATTTCAAATAGTGTTTTAAAAAATAAGCAAGGTGATACCATCATATTTTTTTTTGGGGGGGGGGAATTCTCTTTTTCACCAGAGTTCTACAGTTACATGGATCGGAAAGGGCTTAAAAACAGGAAACAAGACAATTGTCGCTTTTGTTTGTGGACACGTGTGCCCTTTTATCTTTCTGCTGGCAGATGTTCAAAGCAGCCTTCCTGCTTGAAAAAGGGATCCGAGCAGCTCCAGAATGTCTTCATTAGTCAATTAGTCTCTTCCTGCCTCTCCTTCCCAGAAAGTCTGGCCGCCCCCTGGGGGTGCCAGGTTCAAAAGATAACAGGCCTTGCGCAGGCCTCCCCCTTTCAGTGCAAACAGCCTTCTCTGTTCTTGCTAACAATGTCCTTCTCCCTTGGCTCCCCCTCCCGCCTTCCTGTGGCCCTCATTCCCTGCCATGCGGGCTTTGAATGAGAGGGATGCACAAATGGCCCTCTCAGGGTCAGCTGCTCTGGCACCCTGTTGCGTTGGGGGGGGGACCCCAGAACTAAAAACTTGGAGAGGGAAACAGATAGATAGACAGACAGACAGACGGACGGACGACACAATTAGAAAGAAGTAGCTAGGTAGGTAGAAGTAGATAGAGGTAGATAGATAGATAGATAGATAGATAGATAGATAGATAGATAGATAGATAGATAGATAGATAGATAGATAGATAGATAGATAGATAGATAGATAGAGGTAGGTAGATAGAGGTAGGTAGATAGATGGATAGATAGATAGACAGACAGACAGACAGACAGACAGATAGATAGATAGATAGATAGATGGATGGAGGTAGATGGATAGATAGATATAAAGAGATAGAGATAGATAGATAGATAGATAGATAGATAGATAGATAGATAGATAGATAGACAGACAGACATAATTAGATAGAAAGAAGTAGGTAGGTAAATAGTAGATAGATAGATAGATAGATAGATAGATAGATAGATAGATAGAGATAGATAGATAGATAGATAGATAGATAGATAGATAGATAGATAGATAGATAGATAGATAGATGATAGATAGATAGATAGATAGATAGGTAGATAGATAGAGGTAGGTAGATAGAGGTAGGTAGATGGATAGATAGATAAAGAGATAGAAAGAGAAAAAGAAGTAGGTAGGTAGATAGATACAAACATACATGCATAGATACATAGAAATAGGTAGGCAGGTAAGTAGATTACTGATAGACAAATATCTATATAATAATCTACATCTATAAATCTATCATCTGTATCTATCTATCTATCTATCTATCTATCTATCTATCTATCTATCTATCTATCTATCTATCTATCTATCTATCTATCTATCATCTGTATCTATCTATCCATCTATCTAAATCAAGGCAGTGAACATATCTAACACACCTTCCTATTTTCCCCACAATAACCTTGTGATGTAGGTTGGACTGAGAGGGGGACTGGCCCAAAGTCACCCAGCCACTCTCATAGCTAAGGCGGGACTAGAACTCCCCGTCTCCTGGTGATTGGTCTAAAGCCACTCAGCTGCCTTTCATGGCTAAGGCAGGACTTGAACTCACGGTCTCCTGCTTTCTAGCTTGGTGCCTTAACCCCTGGACCCCAGCCTGCCTCTCTGACCAGTACAGGCACATCATGTGTGCTGATACCAATGATACAGGGGACATCATGGCAAAGGCCCTCTTCCTCTATCCGCTGTGACTGATGGGGTTTGTGCTCCCCCATAGGCTGTTTCTGCTACTTCATAAATCTTTGCATTCCTGGCACCTGTGGTCCATTTTATTTTAGGGTGTCCTCTCCTGGGGGGCTCTGGCCCCTCCACAACACTTCCTCAAGGTGGTGCTAGTACAATTCCCAGCTGGGTGGGAATTGAGGAGTTTATAACCGACAATGTTAGACAAGTGTGCAAGAGGGAAGCGCACGATCAAAACACCTGGCAGGTGTCCTTGACATCTCAGGTTGAGCAATGAATGGCAACACTTAAGAGGAGCAGCTCATAAGTGAACATTTGCATCCCTTTAAGTCTGCGCCATCAGGCTGGTGTTGACTTGGAGCAACCTCAAAGGAGATATGGATGTTCTCCAGCATTAGCCAAACTAGGTAACCTGGTGTTGTGATCCCTTGCCAGCCTGTGGATCCAGCAGCTGAGTCTGAGGAGGAGAGGCCTGGAGTGACATCAGAGTCAGAGAAAGGCTCTGAGGAGCTCCAAGACTTACAGTCAGACGAGGAGCCTGGCCCCTCTACTCGCCTTCAGGCTGAGACACAGCTGTGAGTTGGACAGTGATGAAGAACAACTGGGAGAAATCCAGGATGCACGAAAATGCCGGCAAGAGAAGCGAGCAGGACAGAGGGATGCAGTGGGGCGGCTCCAAAGGCAAAGGAGAAGGCATTAGGAAGCCACACCTGGGCTGAATGATAAAAGGGAAGGCGTGGTAGGTGCTGGTTGCTAAAGGCGGCCGTTCATGTTGAGGATGGAGTTTCTGTGAACTGTGTTTGTTTTGCCTTGGACGTTGACTCAGGCCTGTGAGAATAAAAGTTGTTTTTTTTTCCTTGCAGTTCCTGCCTGTTTCTTGGAAGAGGGGTTTCTCCTTGTGAGCATAACCAGGACTCACCTAGGCTGGGACAGAACACCTGGCCACTCAGCCCTGCCAACCCCATCCCCCCCTCCCTGCTGTAATTTGAGTCCACCCACCTGGCTGATTTTCTGCACACTGCAGAAAGTGAATTTGAGCCTGGCGGTTTGCATCTCAGGATTTTGGGTTGACTCGATCCACAACCCAGGCATTGTTTTCTTTGGCTATCCCTGGTACTCTCCAAGAAGAGAATAGTCTTTCTCCCCTGCTTCTTAAAAACTCCCGTTTGCACTCCTAGAGAGCAATTTAACATCCTGTCCCATCAAGAAGGACATCTGGGGTCCTTGGCACTTTCTGAGCTTGGGTGTTTTTTTTTTGTTATGCAGATGTTTCATTACCCAACTAGGTAGCATCATCAGTGCTAAATGGGAATGGGGTTTGTGTAGAGGAGGAGGAGGACTGTGGGATGCTTAGTGGTTTTCTTGTGGATGTTTCATTGCCCAACTAGGGAACATCATCAGTGCACTGATGTTTGGGTGATCAAACATGCACAAGAAAACCACCAGGGTCAGAGAGCACTAAGGACCCCACAATCCTCCTCCTCCTCTCCACAAACCCCGCTCCCTTCCAGCACTGATGTTGTTACCTAGTTTGGGTCATAAATTGTGGCAGTCGTAACGAGGGTCAATACTGACCGGGCCAGGCACTAGAATATGAAATGAAAGCAAACCCCACTCTTTACCAGCACTGATGATGTCACCTGGTTGGGTCATGAAAGGTCCGCAAGGAAACCACCCAGCTCAGAGAGCGCCCAGGAGCCCACAATCCTCCTCCTCCTCCCTGCAAGCCCTCCTTCCTTGTAGCATTGATGATGTTCCCTACTTGGGTCATGAAAGGTCCGCAAGGAAACCACCCAGCTCAGAGAGCCCCAAGGAGCCCACAGCTCCACCCTACGCCAGACATTTTCTCCGAGGAGGACAGAGTCTGGAGAACATTGGAGGCCTGGATCCAACTGGCTCCTTCTTTACTGCCGGACTGTTTTTGGAGCAGTGTTAAAGCCAGCTGGCAAGGAGCCGGCACAACTTGCACGTCCGGTTCATCAGAGGCAGAAGCCCCCGGGGGGGGGGAAGTGGGCCTCCCCAGCAGTGGAAGGGCAATCCGCACAGCCCCTCCGCTTTCTTCAGGAAAGGGTCCCAGAGGGTCTCAGAGCCGGCCGGCCTGCCTGCCATCCGGAGGGAAAGGCTGCCATAAACCCATTTGCCGCAAATCCCTTTGTTGCAGAGGCAAAGGAAGGAGCCAATGGGGGGGGGGGTTATTTGGAAAGGCTGCGGAAGCACCTCTAGGATCAGCCACGAGCGGTGGGGTTTTTTCGGGGGGGGGGAGGAAAACCTTCTTTTTTGGGGGGGGAAACCTTTCTGGATTTTTTGGGGAAAAACTTTTCTGGATTTTTTTTGGGAAAAAACCTTTCTGGATTTTTTTTGGGGGGAAACCTTTTTGGATTTTTTTGGGGGGAAACCTTTTTGGATTTTTTGGGGGGAACCTTTCTGGACTTTTTGGGGAAAAACTTCTGGATTTTTTTTGGGAAAAAACCTTTCTGGATTTTTTTTGGGGGAAAACCTTTTTGGATTTTTTTTTGGGGGAAACCTTTTTGGATTTTTTTGGGGGGAAACCTTTTTGGATTTTTTGGGGGGAACCTTTCTGGACTTTTTGGGGAAAAACTTTTCTGGATTTTTTTTTTGGGGGGGGAAAGCCTTTCTGGATTTTTTTTTTGGGGGGGGGAAACTTTTCTGGATATTTTTTTTGGGGGGGGAACCTTTTCTGGATTTTTTGGGGTGTGTGGGGGAACCTGCTTTCCAGATCTGGATTGTGGGGGCCCAGCGCTTTCCGGATTTGCTTCTGGCTGTCAAAGAGAGCCGGCGGGACGAGCCGCCCCCTGCACTCCCCCCCCCCGCAGCCCTTTTCTTTCTCCCTCCCCTGCAGGGGTCTTGCCCTGCCGCCGCCCCCTCCCAGCCCCTCCCGGGCAGCCCAGAAGCGCAGCGGGGCCGGCCGGCCTCGGCCATTTCCGCCAGCGGAGCCGAAGCACTTCGGGCGGCCTCGCGCCCTCCTCCCCTCTCTCCTTCTCTCTGCGGCGGGGCTGCGTCGCGGGGGAGGGGGGGGAAAGAGGAGTTCGGCCGTTTCCGCCACCCGAGCCGAAGCCTTTCGCCCGCCCCGCCCCCTTCCCTCCCTCCCTCCCTCCCTCGCTGGCGACAGGCGCTCGCTCTGCGCCCGGAGCCCTCCCCCCTCCTTCGGCTAGCCTCGTCTATTTCCGCCAGCGGAGCCGAAGCCTTTCGGCAAGCCCCCTCCCTCTTTCCTCCTCCCGACTGACCCCCTCCGCCCGTTATCCGGCCAGCTTCGGCCATTTCCGCCGGCGGAGCCGAAGTCCTTCGGCCAACCCCCCCTCTTCCCTCTTCCCTCCAGCCCGACGGGCTCTTCCTCTCTGCGGCGGGGCTGCGCTCGGACATCCCCTCCCCTCCCTCCCGTGGCCAGTTCGGCCATTTCCGCCGGCGGAGCCGAAGCCCTTCGTTCGTCCTCTTCCTCCTCCTAACTCCCCCTCCCCCCCCACACGCTTTCCCTCCTCCCGACGGGCCCTTTCTGTCTGCGGCGGGGCCGCGCCTGCGCCCTCCTTCGGCCGCCTCCCCCTCCCCTTCACTCCCCCCCCCCCGCGGCCCAGCCAGCCCGCCGAGCGGAGGCGGGGCGCGCGGCGTCTCCTCAGCCCGGCGGAGCAGCCCGCCAGCCCGCCCGCCCGGCAGCTCCGGCCTCGCCAAGGCGGCTCCGACGGGGAGGCGGCAGCGGCTACAGCAGCAGCCGGAGGAGGCGGAGGAGGAGGAGCGCGAGGCGGGCGGGGGTCCTGCCCCGCCAGGCGGAGGCGGCGGAGGCGGCGGCGGCGGCGGCTGCTCTGGATGGGGCCGCGGCCGTCGGGGGCTGCCGCGCGTCCGCGTCGCCAGGGGCGGGTCCGGCGCGCGCGCCTTCCTCCTCCTCCTCCTCCTCCTCCTCCTCCGGGGCGGGGGGGCGGCTGAGGCGGGCGTCGGGGCGTCGGGCCTTCCTCCCGCCGGCCCCAATGCAGCAGCAGCAGCAGCAGCAGCAGCCTGACTCAGCGGCAGCGGCAGCGGCGGCGGCGCGGGAGAGGAAGAAGATGGCGCAGCCCGCGATGCTGCCTCGCCGGACCGGCAGCGGCGCCGGCTTGGAGGACTTCCCGGCCGCCCTGCTGGTCCAGTCGCCGCCTCCGCCTTCCCCGGCCGCCTCCTCCTCCGCTGCCGCTCCCTGCCCGGCCGGGCCGCCTCCTCCTCCGCCGCCGCCGCCTGCCAGCCTGTCCCTGCTCCCGCAGCCCCCCCCGGCCGGCTCCGGCGTGGGCGTGGGCGTGGGGGGTCCGGCGGGCGCCCAGTTGAAGAAGAAGAGCGGCTTCCAGATCACCAGCGTGACCCCGGCGCAGATCTCGGCCAGCCTCAGCTCCAACAACAGCATCGCCGAGGACACGGAGAGTTACGACGACCTGGACGAGTCGCACACCGAGGACTTCTCCTCCTCCGAGATCCTGGACGTCTCGCTCTCCCGGGCCACCGACCTGGGCGAGCCGGAGCGCAGCTCCTCCGAGGAGACGCTCAGCAACTTCCACGAGGCCGACAGCCCCGGCGCCGTCTCCCCCAACCAGCCGTGCCCGGGACCCCCGATGCAGCAGCAGCAGCAGGCCCCCCGAAGCCTGGCCAACGGCGCCGCCGCCCACCCTCCCCACGGACCCCACTATGCCCACGGGCACCCCCAGGCCTCCGGGGGGGCCCCGCCGGCGATTCCGGGGGGCTCTCCGTCCAGCCCGTCTTTCCGGAGGCTGCCCGTCGCGGGAAGCTTGGAGAGCGCCAGGCCTGGTCCTGCCGTGGCATCCTCCGTGGGTACGCTGGCAGGGCCCACCGTGGCTCCCTTCCACCACGCGGGGGCCGCTTCCGCAGGGGCAGGCAGGGCCGGCGCAGCGTGGCAGGTGAGCAAGACCCTTCGGAGCCTTGCCACTGCCGGCAACGGCATGGCCTTGCCCGGAGGGAGCCACCCTGGGAACGTGGCGCTTGCCAGCGGGGTTGGCAACAGCACCGGGCCCTCAAACGCCGCCGGGAGTGCCGGTCCTACAGCTGCGGGGGCCACCGCAGCGGGCCATCTGCAGCCTGCCGGCAGCACGTCCCGGTTCCGCGTGGTGAAGTTAGATTCGAGTTTGGAGCCGTTTAAGAAAGGCCGATGGACATGTACTGAGTTCTACGAGAAGGAGAATCCCGGCCCGGTGGCTGAGAGCGCCGCCCCGGCTAAAACCGTGGACGCTCTGCTAGACGTGGCCTCCGAAAGGGAAAGCACCAGTGGGAGCTCCGTCAGCAGCACCCTGAGCCACTACACCGAGAGCGTGGGCAGCGGGGAGATCGGGGCGCCTTCTGGGACGCAGCAAGCAGGGTTCCCGGGCGGGCCTCCGCCGATGGAGTTCAGCAGCGCTGGGGCGCCCCCAGGGCCAACACCGGGGCTCCCCCAGAGCGTGTCTCAGTCCCAGCTTTCCCAGGTCCAGCCGCATCCCCCAGAGGTCAGCTACCCTCCGCAGAAGCAAGGGGTTCCCCCTGCAGCCTCGGCCGTTCCTCCTCCGTTGACCGTCCTTGGTGGCCACCAAGCAACTCTGGCCTCCCAACAGCTGCCGTTCACCCCACCGCCAGCCCAGCCGGTTCCAGTCGCTCCGCAGCCCCAGCCGCTACCTTTTGGGCAAGGACAGGCCCAGCACCCCACCGCCCTCCCCACCATGCCTATGCAGATGGCTCCGGGGCACGTCAAGCCCGTGAGCCAAACTCTGGTGCCCGAGTACATCCAGCCGCCGCAGATGCTTCCGGCTTCGGCTTCTTCTCTGCAGCCTGGCACGGCGATGGTTGGAAGCGGCTCGGCCGTGCCCATCGCTCAGCCTCCAAGTATGCAGCTTCCGGTCCAGGCACACGTCCCGGGGGTGCCTCCTCAGCCGGTGGCGCAGGCCCAGCCTGCGATCCCTGCCGTGGGTGCGCCTGCTCCCCTGATGAACGTCGGGCAACCCGGCAGCGTCGCTCCCGTGGCCCAGCGGCCATCTATGGCAAATCAGATGGCCCCTTCCGTGATGGCCCCCAGTGCTGGCGTTCCTGCACCCTCCCAAGCGGCTCCCCCAGTTCCTGCGGGCGTGGTTCACCCAGGCTCCCAATCCGCTCCGTCGGGCCTTCCTCACTCTTTGGGCATCGCACCAGCGAGTAACCTGGTACCCATGAAAGCAACCGACCCTTTGGTTCCAGGAATGGCTCAGCTGCCTCCTGTCAGCCCAGTCCCTCCGGTTGGCACGGCTCCTGTGGCCCTGGCCCCTGTCAGCCTGGCTCCTTCCAAGACCCTCGCCCAGCCTTCAAGTATGCAAAATGGGAACCTGGTCCAAAACATCTCTCAGCCTGCCTTGATTTCCACGAGCGTCAATTTGCCCGGAGCCCCCAACTCTTCCCAGTTCTCCACGCAGTTCTTCGCTCAGGCCATCATGGCGAGCCGAACTGAGGAGGCCAAGCGCCCCACGGAATCCATCCTGGTTGGCTTAACCCAACCTTCTTCTGAAAGCAGCCTTGGCGCCTCCTCGGCTGCATTGGCAGATGGGAACATGGCCTCTCTCTTCCCCTTGAAGGGTCTCCCGCTGGCCTCTCTGGATGGCGAGGAAGACAGGTAAGATCCTTTCAAAGGGAGATCTGGGTAAAGCTGGACTTAGGTGACCGGCCCTGGCCTGGCCAAAGACCAGCTTTCTAATGAATATCTTGGAAGCTTACAAGGATGAGGTTGGGCCGTAGTAGACCGATAAACCTCTCCGAGGTGCTTTTGTGGGGCTTTTAAAAGTGGACGGTGTCCTGGGGGGGGGGCAACTGTAAGGAAGAGCTGCAAACACTAAATTTAGGGGTTGAGATGGTCTTTTCTTTCTGCGTAAGGTATGTAAGAAGTGCATTGTTGAGAGCCAGTTGGTCCAAATTAGCTCCATATTTAGGATCCGGCTAAAGGATCATCAGGAACCTTCACTCCGTGGCTTTTCTGATTAGAGGTGGAAGGCGGGATGGGAATGAATCGGAGAGGACTGAGACTTGGGCCATCCTTAATTCAGAATTTTCTCCCCTCCCCCACCAACTGTATCAAGGCATCGTTATTAGCCCAATCCTATAGGCGCAAACCAATGTGCATTTCCAAGATTTTGAGATTCTTTTGCGGGGCCAAATTCTGCAGAAAGGTAGGGACAGAGGAGAGAGGCTGATTTAAGAAGGAAGCCTGCACGGTCAAGCATCCGGGGAGGATGAGGTTTGGGGCATTAAGTTGAAGTTGTTGTGTGTCGATTTAAGGTCCCCCCCCCAAAGAAATCAAGGCAGGAAGGAACATGGGAACCAAGGGTTGTTTTCATCCTTAGGTCAAACACGGGGGGGGGGGGGACTGGGAGCCAGCAAGAGGTTGAGGAGAATTAATGGGTGGGCTTGTTCTTTCTGATCTTTGAATTGATTTTATGCAGACAACCTCCAGTGCTGTTAGTTAGCGTGGTCATTGCTGGGGGATGCTGGGAGTTTTTCAACCTATGAAGGCTGCAGACTCCCCCCCCCCCACCTCCTCTGGATGTGTGTGTATATCTATATCTACAATCTCTCTCTCTCTCTTTCTTTCTCACTATATTATATATCTATCCCCCTCTTTCTCATCTATCTACCATCTTTGTCTATGGGTGTGTATATATATCTACAATCTCTCTCTCTCTCTCTCTCTACTCTCTCTCTCTCTCTCTCTCTCACACACACACACACACTATCCCTCCTCTTTCTCATCTTCCATCTCTCTTTTTAAATCTCTATCCCCCCTTTCTCGTCTATTACCATCTCTCTGTGTACGTATGTGTATATTATATCTAGTCTCTCTCTCTCTACATATATATATGGTATATATATAATCTACCATCTTTCTTTTTATATCTATCCCCTCTCTTTCTCATATCTATCTATCTATCTATCTATCTATCTATCTATCTATCTATCTATCTATCTATCTATCATCTATCTATCCCCCCTCTTTCTCATCTATCATCTATCTTATCTATCTATTCCCTCTCTTTCTCATCTATCTACTATCTCTCTCTCTATATGTGTGTATATGTATATACACACTACCTATCTATTGATAATTTCACCATTTTTCTTGTGGCCGACACATTCAGAATGGGTGCATCCATTCATTTATGGATCCTGTTGTTCTGTAACATTAGAAAGTGGAATTTTTTTTTTTAGGTCTTGCTTATTCTCTTCCTTCTGCACAGAAGCCAGTGGCCTACGAGACCCGAAATCTCTTTACCCTTTTATTATTTGTATCACCATCCCACTTTTTCTCTGAGCTCATAACTGGAAATCTCCCTTTTATTCTTAAAACAACCCACCCTACAGTGGGCTGGATCAAGACAGATGCCCGTTTCTGATACCCATTGAGTTTCTAGGGAAGAGTTGGTATGTAGTAAGTTGGTATGTGTTGGTTTAAGGTTGCACCCCAAAAAAACCCCTGGCAGAAACGATATCCACAATCAGATTCCAGCATCTTATGGGTACATTATTACACTGAATCTCTGGGCTTGACCTATTGCCAAATAGGGACCTGCAGTATATTCAGATTTGAAGCAGAAAGCGTGCTTGGGAAGGAGCATGGTGTGTGTTTGCTGCATTGTCGATGCGTCTCCCAAGGCCTCTGGGAAGCCACCAGCTTGGGCAGGGTTGATTTAAGTCTGTACTTTGTGTTAGCTGTGTGCAAACTCACCGAGGAGGCAGAGTTAGGGTTCCTAGCGAAGGTGCTTCGCAATAAGACATGCCTTGGTGAATTTGCACGGGTTGATAGCCAAGGCTTTGATTAAGTCACTAGCAAAAAAGGTGAGGCCGCCTAGCTGGCTTACAATTGCCTTATTTTTCATTTCTTTCCTCCAACCACGTTTCCTTCCTCCCAGAAGTAAAGATGAAGTAAATCAGCTGTGCACTCTTGGAGTCTGTTCATGAAACAGGTGGTTTCAGAGCCTGTACAGGTAGCCCTCAACTTAACATCCAGAATTGAGCCCCAGATTTCTGTTGCCACGTGAGGCATAGTTGTTGAGTTGCGCCTCATTTTACGACCTGTTTGCCACTGTTATTAAGTCACCCCAGTTGTTAAGTGAATCGTGCAGTCGTTAAGTGAATCCAGCTTTCCCCCATTGACTTTGCTTGTCTGGGAAGGTCAAAAATGGTGATCACATGATCCCAGGACACTGCAGCTGTCATACGTACATGCCAGTTGCCAATTTTGATCGCACGACCATGGGGAATGCTCTAACGGTCGTAAGGGTGAAGCCCGGTCTCAACTCACTTTTTCCGGTGTCATCGTAACTTCGAAC
Source organism: Vipera berus (assembly GCF_964194415.1). Taxonomy (NCBI): domain Eukaryota; kingdom Metazoa; phylum Chordata; class Lepidosauria; order Squamata; family Viperidae; genus Vipera; species Vipera berus. The sequence goes on along the minus strand of NC_138206.1, from coordinate 121,609,379 downwards.
AGCCATTAAATGAACCGTCGTAAGACGAGGACTACCCATATAAATCTTCAGAATCTCTGTGTTTCTTTGCCCAGATCTACTTCCTGCAGCCTCTGTGAGATAGCTTCACCCCAAATTCTAAAAGAGCCGGGTCAGATTAATGGGGGCGGGGCGGGGGCCTCACTGATTTCACGGTTCCTTTTCTATTCTCTCCATCTAACTTGTGGACGCAAAATGAATTCGCCCGCTCTCCCTCCTGGGTGATAAAAGAGGTTGAAGTAATAAGGCTGAACCATCTCCTTAATCCCAAACGTATTTCCAGGTCTCCCCTTATATGATTCCAGTTGCAAATGTCCAAGAGGAATGGTAAGTGCTGAAGTAGTGGAGGTTTTCAAAAATAAGCTAGACAACCTGGGATGGCATAAGGCAGGGGGGGTGGGTCTTCAAGCTTGGCCCTTTGATGACTTGTGGACTTCAGCTCCCAGAATTCCTCAGCCCGCGTGGCACGGTGGCTGAGGAATTCTGGGAGTTGAAGTCCACAAGTCTTAAAGTAGCCAAGTTTGAAGACCCCTGGTATAAGGTCTTGAGTAGGGGGCTTGACTAGAAGACCTTTGAGGTCCTCTCCAGCCCTAGGATTCCATGTTCTACATTTGGACAAAAGTTTTGGTTCTTTTCAAGCTAGCCGTCCTTGAGAGAATTATGGATTCTCTCTTGACAGTGATAAAAATTTGTAGTCCAAACAATGAAGAGAGCTTTTGCTGGTGTTGTCAAGAAGATTGCTTTTCTGGGTGTTTTGCTGACCAATCTGCTGATTTATTTTTCTACTTCCCAATAGAATAATACAATAATACAATTTTGCTACACTGTGCTCGATACCGCAAACAAAATACTTAATGTATGGTTCTCTAACAGCCTTTGAAAGAGTCCTGGACTGTTTAAACCAACTGTAAATTGGACCATATTTTGTGGAAGATATTTACCACGGCGCTCTGAGGGTGACGTAAACCGAATTTTTCTGACATTCAGAAGTTCCCTATCTGAGGAAGCTTTTAGGAAGAAGCAGGATAATTCAGTTTTCCTTCATTTTCCAGAGAGTTGGATGCGATGCTGTTGAGATCCTTTCCAACTCTACAATTCTCCTTCTGCCTTAACTGAGCAGGGTCATGCAGCTTGATTTTAAATGACTTGTGATTTTCTACTTCCTGAAGTCTTGCAGAGAAACCAGATTAGTTGGCAATTCCACTTTGGAGAGGGGGAAAAAAGGAAAGTGGATTATTTTTTTAGGAATGTTGGTGTAGGACCATATTGACCTAAATATGCTTGGAGAATAATAGGACTTAATTAAAAAGGCAACCTGGACAATAACGTTTTTGTAGTGGTTTACGCTTGTCGATTAGATTCTTCCCCAAGTAGATTGAAAAGCGGCTAATTTGAGTTGAATAAAAAGAAGGAAAAAAATAAATCTGAAAGTTTTGGTTACTTTAGGTCAAGGATACAAAAATTTTGTATCCAGACTTTGCAAACAAGTTTCAGACAAAATGGGAGAGTTTTGACAAACTTCTGTAACATAACTTTTAACACAAATTTTGTAACAATTTCCCTTTTTGATACAATGAGGATGAAAGATTAGTTGGCAGAATCCAGAACACTGCTTATCTCTGTTTTACAAAATTAGAATTTTCATCTCCAGGTTCTGTTTTCATTTTATTGGGCAAATGAATAGTAGCGGAATCCTTTTTCAGCATACCACTTCATATTTAATAGCCATGCTTAAATAAATTATTGAATAAACTTCAATTGATGAGGTTCACGTGACTTGGTAAATTTGGGCCTACAGAAGTGTGAATATTATACTTATATTAATATTATAATTAATGTGTCCTTTTATAGTCTGAGTTGGGTCTATACCAGGGGTAGGCAACCTCGGCTGTTTCATGACTCATGGACTTCAACTCCCAGAATTCCTGAGCCAGGCTGGCTCAGGAATTCTGGGAGTTGAAGTCCATGAGTCATAAAACAGCCGAGGTTGCCTACCCCTGGTCTATACCACTCAGCCTGCTTTTGAAACTAGGCAAAAATCACCCTTTTTTGTTGGCATAATTTTTTTTAAATGAGCAAGATGGTTGTTAATCTGCCTATCTTACTTGTTAATTCTCTCTCAATGATACAAAACTAGTTACCTCATCCGGTACCTTATGTTAAAGAAATAAGAGAAAAACCATATTTCTTTTTCATATACAGTGCATTTATTAAACCCAGTCTACTTCTTGGCCTTCAACTTGTAAAATAACCTGTTATTTTGGCCTGATCCTCCAGATTATTAATACCAGTGGATGTTTTTATTTCTGTTTGTTTCATTTCTTGCAATAACTTTTCAATACTTTTAAGGAACTGCTTTTAGGCAAAATGGCAAAATAGGAAAGGTCATATAAGACTTTCTCCAGAAGCGGTGAATGCTCCAACACTGGAAGTTTTTAAGAAGAGCCTGGCCAGCCATTGGTCTGAAATGGTGTATTAGGGTTTCCTGCCTGAGCAGGGGGTTGGACTAGATGACCTCCAAGGTCCCTTCCGACTCTATTCTGTTCTGTTTTTTTTGTTTAGCATTCAAACCAGTCTGAGGCACAGACTTATACCCATTTATATTTCATAAAAGTTTTGTGGTCTTAACTGGTCGTTCTTCCTGATGCCCTTGATAGTCAGATGTTTATTAGCACCTCTCGCGTTCCTCTCCTGACTCATCCTTCAGAGGCACGTGGGCAGGAGACATTTTTATTTGTGTTTTTACCTGTCTTTTCAATTGCTTTTAGCTTTCAAGACTGAGTCACCACAAGCAGTTTTAAAAGAAATAATGGGGGGGGGGAATGAAATAAAATAACGAATCGAGGGAGACAACCAGGCTTTGCAAATTTGAGAATTTTACTGATGTCAACAGCATGCAATTTACTACATGCCCAGATGATTATATGAGCAAACTGGCTCTTTTGGGTACGAATAATTAAATTGTGTCTCAGATTCAGAGACAAACCTCTGCAGACCTGAGGACATATGTCAACACTGGATGTGACCTTGCTTTAAATAGACCAAGGATATAAAAGTCCTGAAATGCGAGTTTCTGAAATGTTTCTTTGGCTTTTGAAACAAATTCCTATTTTGTACCTTAACAGCCAAATGGTAGCTCCCTGTAAGAGGTAAGATTCGCCTTATGTTACTGACGCCGGCCACACTATGTGGGATCTCTGCTCCATCTGAATTATTCAGGAATGCCTCACTGGCAATGCAGCCTTTTGTGTAACATTACGGAGCATTAAGCCTGCAGGTGGAAAAGGAGGGAAGGGAAGGGAAGAAATAAGCATGGCTTCTGGATTAGTTTCATGTTGAAGGAGTCAGAATAACAGAGTTGGAAGGGACCTTGGAGGTCTTCTAGTCCAACCCCCTGCTCAGGCAGGAAACCCTACACCATTTCAGACAAATGGCTGTCCAGTCTCTTCTTAAAGACTTCCAGTGTTGGAGCATTCACCACTTCTGGAGGCAGGTTAATATAATAATAATAATAATAATAATAATAATAATAATAATAATAATAATAATAATAATAATAATAATAAAGTTGGAAGGGACCTTGGAGGTCATCTAGTCCAACCCCCTGCTCAGGCAGGAAACCCTATATACCATTTCAGACAAATGGCTGTCCAGTCTCTTCTTAAAAACCTCCAGTGTTGGAGCATTCACCACTTCTGGAGGCAACTTCTGTTCCACCGGTTAATTGTCCTCACCGTCAGGAAGTTTCTCCTTAGTTCTAGGTTGCTTCTCTCCTTGATGAGTTTCCCTCCGTTGCTTCTTCCTGCAGGTGCTTTGAGAAATAGGGTGACCCCCCCTCTTTGTGGCAGCCCCTGAGATATTGGAGGACTGCTACCGTATCTCCCCCAGTCCTCCTTTTCACTAGACTAGACAAAAGCCCAAGTCCCGCAACCGTTCTTCTTTGTGGCAGATCCGTTGCCTGGAATTCTTTGGCTAACTGAGAAGAAAAATGGCTTTGTGAATCTCAACCAGCTGCCACTTAAAGAACATTTCTCCTTATTCTGCATGTGTCGTAAGGCCGGAAACGGTCATAAGTCACTTTTTTCAGTGTTGTGGAACTTCGAACGGCCACTAAACAAACTTGTAAGTCAAGGACTAACTGTATTTGGGGTTTGTTTGTTTTTTTTGCTGCTTCTTTCCCTCCTTTTTTGAGATACAGGTAGTCCTCAACTTACGTCAACAAACTGTTCAAAGTTCTGGCAGATCCGTGTGGGGGGGGTATTTATGATCTGGATTCACAGTTCTGTGGTGGGGGGAACCCTTGGATTACATGACCACACTTCAGTCACTAGGCAACCAGGTCCTGATTGCAGCGTCCAGGGGTCACGTGACTCTGTTTTACAACGGTTTTGCCAAACACTGCATTTGCTCCCAATTTTCGGCAAAAAAACGTTGCCCCTGACAAACCGCGACTAATGACCAGCTCTAAAAAGGTCTTAAAATGGGGTCAGTATATGAGTTGACCTACTTTACAATCATCACAAGTTACGACCGGGATGGGCAGGCTCCATTATCACCATAATGCGAGGACTACCTTCAGTGATCAAAATCCTAACCCATATTTCATACTATATATTTGGATAATGCTTTTCTCCACCCCTTTTTGTTATAGTTCCTAATACTGAATTCGCTGAGGACATATCCTGGAGCCCTGTTTTTAATTGGTTCACTGCTGTGATGAGACCATATAAGAATATAGGAAAGTGATAAATGCACTTAGTGCTGATTTAAAACACAGCAAGGCAGTTTTTGTGCGTGACAATAATTATTAGCAATTATTAACTTTTGCGTCCTTGAAGTAATGATGGGGCGGATGGAAACTGGATTTTCCAGTTACTTATATGCATATTTTGGCATTTAACTCCCAAGAGTTATGGTTAGTTACTCTCTCATAATCTTAGAAACATACCTCTATGGCTTTACTTGAAATCACCGTAGGATTTTCTTGTCCGGAATTATACATTAACACAATTTTAAAAAGGAGCATTGGTTGACTCAATCTTAAATAGTCTTTAATTTGGCTTTTTCTTCAGACAATCAACCAGTGGAACAGCTTACCCCCAGAAATCGTGGGTGCTCCATCTCTGGAGATTTTTAAGAAGAGACTAGACATTCACCTGTCTGAGATGGTGTAGGTTGTCCTGCCTGAGCAGGGGGCTGGACTAGAAGACCTCCAAGGTCCCTTCAAACTCTGCTATTCTGTTCTGTTCTGTCCTGTCCTGTCCTGTCCTGTCCCCTCCCATCTTTCCTATTTCCTATTTCTATTTCTATTTCTATTTCTATTTCTATTTCTATTCTATTCTATTCTATTCTATTCTATTCTATTCTATTCTATTCTATTCTATTCTATTCTATTCTATTCTATTCTATTCTATTCTATTCTATTCTATTCTATTCCATTCCATTCCATTCCATTCCATTCCATTCCATTCCATTTTCTATTTATTCCATATTCTATCCTACCCTGCCCTACCCTACCCTACCGTATTCCATTCCATATTCTGTTCCATTCCATATTTTATTTATTCCATATTCTGTTCTGTTCTGTTCTATTCCATTCCATTCCATACCATACCATACCATACCATACCATACCATACCATACCATACCATACCATACCATACCATACCATACCATACCATACCATACCATACCATACCATACTTCATTCCTTCTGTTCTGTTCTGTTCTGTTCTGTTCTATTCTTCATACACCAGCTGGATCTAACGCAGCTGGGTGACCCTAAACAAAATAAAATTTTATAGCAAAATTGTCTACTTTTAGGCACTCAACAGTAACCTTGTGAATTTTAGTATTAACTTTACAGCTGAAATGTAAAGTGTTGCACGGGGCATGTTAGTAGTATGTCCTGAATTGTCCTGATTTATCTATTTAATGACCAGATCCCAAGGTGGGGTCCTTGGTGCTCTCTGAGCTGGGTGGTTTTCTTGCAGATGTTTCATTAGCCAGCTAGGTAACATCATCAGTGCTGGAAGAGAGTGGGGATTGCCCTCTGTTTTTGTTCTGTAGCTTGCCCTACCACCTTGCTGGTGGGGTGTGTTGTTTTTCTCTGGGTAGTTCCTTGATTAGGTGGTTGTTTCCTGCTTGATTGTTTTCTTGAACTGGTAGTTCCTTGATTAGGGTATTGCTTGCTATTATTTGTGGTCTGGTTGATTGCAGTACTAAATTGGGGCCTGTCATGAATAAAGAGAGGAGCAGCTTATCTGGAGGGAAAGAGGCCCCAGATTATTTTTGGAATGAAATTGAGTCATACAAGTCTGGGCAGCGTTTGAACAGGACACAGATGGGCTTGGAGTTGATGGACTATATGCAGGAGAGGGGGAGGACCACCTACACTTTTTGTGTGTGGATGATACTCAGGTATCTAGAGCAGGGGTCTTCCAACTTGGCCCTTTTATGACTTGTGGACTTCAACTCCCAGAATTCCTAAGCCAACCTCCATTTTGTTTATTAGAATTAAGACAGGGGTCTTCCAACTTGGCCCTTTTACGACTTGTGGACTTCAACTCCCAGAATTCCTCAGCCAACCTCCATTTGGTTTATTAGAATTAAGACAGGGGTCTTCCAACTTGGCCCTTTTACGACTTGTGGACTTCAACTCCCAGAATTCCTAAGCCAACCTCCATTTTGTTTATTAGAATTAAGACAGGGGTCTTCCAACTTGGCCCTTTTACGACTTGTGGACTTCAACTCCCAGAATTCCTCAGCCAACCTCCATTTGGTTTATTAGAATTAAGACAGGGGTCTTCCAACTTGGCCCTTTTACGACTTGTGGACTTCAACTCCCAGAATTCCTCAGCCAACCTCCATTTTGTTTATTAGAATTAAGACAGGGGTCTTCCAACTTGGCCCTTTTACGACTTGTGGACTTCAACTCCCAGAATTCCTCAGCCAACCTCCATTTTGTTTATTAGAATTAAGACAGGGGTCTTCCAACTTGGCCCTTTTACGACTTGTGGACTTCAACTCCCAGAATTCCTCAGCCAACCTCCATTTTTATTAGAATTAAGACAGGGGTCTTCCAACTTGGCCCTTTTATGACTGGTGGACTTCAACTCCCAGAATTCCTCAGCCAACCGCCATTTTGTTTATTAGATTTAAGACAGGGGTCTTCCAACCTGGCCCTTTTATGAGTTGTGGACTTCAACTCCCAGAATTCCTCAGCCAGGCACGCATGCCTGGCTGAGGAATTCTGGGAGTTGAAGTCCACAATTCATAAAAGGGCCAAGTTGGAAGACCCCTGGAGAAGAGCTTCTTTCTTAAGAGTTTCCAGGGACAAAATAAGGTGATTTAAAATTAGATCCTCACTCAGTCGCTCCCAAAACAGAGATGAAATAAAGAACCATACCTTTTAATTTGCTTGCTCTTCTATAATATGATCAATGTTTCAGACATCCATTGATTAGAACAAATGGCAAGGTTGATTAGCTCTTAAGAATTAGGAATGCTTTTTTAACATAAAACAAAAAAATTAATAAAAGGGCCAAGTTTGAAGACCCCTGATCTGGAGAGTACTTGCAGATCAGCTTTTTCAAAACTTGAGGGTTCACACTCTTCTGGGCGTTGAGTTCTCCATGTTGTTGTTCTACCTTTTTTCTCCCATTATTTATCTTCTCACTCTTGTGTCCAGTAGTAGCCTTTGCTTTGCACTTTGGCCATCGAAGTGCTCAAGGTAAACATATAGGTTTCATCCCCGCCACGAACAAACTCTTCCTTCAAACATAACCTCTGTTGTGGGGTTCAGGGCATCTATTACAGCAGTGCTTGCCAGCTGTGGCCCCTTGGAGATCTGTGGACTTCAGCTCCCAGAATCCCCCAGCCTTCATGTTGGGGGGAGGTGGAATTCTGGGAGATGAAGCCCCTACATCTTCCAGGTTGCCCAAGGTTGGGAAACACCTTATTAAAGCACAGGCAATCCTCAACTTGCAACAGTACATTTAATGGCCATTCAAAGTCAATAACGGCTCTGAAAAAAAGTGAGTTATGACCGTTTTCCACACTTAACGACCGTTGCAGCATCCCCAGGCTCACATGATCAAAATTCGGATACTTGGCAAATAGCTCCTATTTCTGACGGTTTTAGTGTCCGTCCCGGGGGGGTCACACGATCTCTTTTTGCGTCCTGCAAAATCCACGGGGGAAGCCACACTCACACTCAACAACCGAGTCACTAACTGAACAGCTGCAGCGATTCACTTAACAACTCTGGCTTAGCCAAGAAAAATTTTAGGACTCTGCTGTGGTCTTGAGTTAAGGACTAGCCTGTATTAGGATATTGCGGAGATGGGAAAATCGCCTGGTTAATATACGGTGTGAAACCACGATGGGCGCCTTCGTGCATTACGCCAAGCAGAAGACAAAATAAACCACATTATGGCCGTAGTATCATCAAACATCATCATCTTGTTTCTCAGTTGTAAACATCCATCCCACGTGCGAAGCTGCCTCATGCCACTAGCTAGAGTCGGGTATTCTGCTAAGTCAGGATTTTATAATCGTGGCTGGTTTTACAGGCTGCAATCGTCCGGCTTGTTTACAGTGTTATGACATAAAAGATGGATTTGCACAGCACCTCAAGCAAAGCACAAAAGAGCCAGGTTGTAATCTATTATAGATATGAACCACTCAATGGAATCCAGTCCCATCTTTTTTATGCTCTCTGGGCTCGTAAGGTGTATAGTCCCTTCCGATTTCAATTCATGTTTGGGCTGTATGGAGTCGTCCCTCATTTTAGTTCCCCCAATTTCATGAAATACGTAGTAGAAAAGCACTGGGGTCCATCCTGGTTTCTCGTGCGGGCCTCGATCATTCATAGCCTTAGGTTTGGGTGGTGTCTTGTGAATGTCAAGGGGCAAACCTGCTAATTAGGTTTGTCTCCCCCAAAGCTGCCTTTTGGGTCATAATAGGCTTAATATAAGGGACGCGGTGGCTCAGTGGGTTAGGACGCTGAGCTTGTTGATCAGAAGGTTGGCAGTTTGGCGGGTCGAATCCCGAGTGCCGCGTAACAGAGTGAGCGCCTGTTCCTCGTCCCAGCTTCTGCCAACCTAGCAGTTCGAAAGCACGTAAAAAAATGCAAGTAGAAAAATAGGGACCACTCCGGTGGGAAGGTAACAGCGTTCCGTGCGCCTTTGGCGTCTAGTCATGCCAGCCACATGACCACGGAGACGTCCAGTGCTGGCTCTTCGGCTTTGAAACGGAGATGAACACCGGCCCCTAGAGTCGGAGACAACTAGCACGCATGTGCGGGGGAACCTTTACCTTTACCTTTAGGCTTAATATTCTAGTGGCTTGAGATTCCTTGAAATATAACTTCAGTTTTGCTCAATTGAGTATCTTACAACTGTAGTGGAAGAAATCAATGTCCCTCAGGAAAGTATTGGGATCCTCTTATTTTTGAGGACTCTTCCTTCTTCCTAGAGACGGTGGTCTCCTCAAAAGTCCTGGAATAACAGGTCTTTGAGTGACATCATTCCTCTTCCTCCTCCTTCTAACTCTTCTCCTATTTCTTCCTCCTGCTCCTCCTCTACCTCTTCTTCCTGCTCCTTTCTCCTCCTCCTCTTCTACTTCTTACTCCTGCTTCTCCTCCTCCCCCTTCTTTCCTCCTCCTCCTCCTCCTCCTCCTCCTCCTCCTCCTCTCCTTCCTTCCCTTACAGAAGGCAGGGAATCTACACAAAAGGGAAGATCTCAACAATTCCTTTAATCCTCACTGAAATTAAGGGCTCACCCCTGAGAAGCCTACAGGAAGATTAACCAACCCTCTCAAAGGTCTTTTCCCAAGGGGCGAGAAAGCAAAACGGATCAGCGACTACCTCAAATGCACGGGCTTTGTGGTGAATCTCCTTACTTTATGCAATAGGTTTTGCCTTATTCTCCCAGGCAAAGATGCACAGTCCACAAAAATTCCAATTTCTCTCAAAACTAGAATTGCTCCAGGTTGTTGTTGTTGTTTTTAAAAATAGAGATCTATTTGTGTTTGTGTGTGGGTGTCTTTCATCCCTCGCAGTAATGGGAGAGTAAGGAAAACTTTGGACTTGAAATGGCGAAGAGTGTCCTTTTAGCAACAGGCAGATGTTTCAAACCCAAAGCTGGAGCCGTCGGCAAGGATGGCCTCCTCGCCTTTCAAATGCCGTCTCTGGAAGTGCTGCTAATTTATCTTATTGCTGGCCTTTCTCTGACAAGAGCTTCTTGCATGAAACTTAGCTCCCCGGGTTCCTGTCAAGACCCCGCCATCGCCATCGCCTCTCCTGAGACAGGAAGGCCTTAATTGGTGTCTTTACCTCATTGAGAGAGTCTGTTCCCTTCCTTTCCCTCAAGGAAAGGAATCGAAAGACCTTGCTAGTGTAGGGAGATGTCCCATGTCACCCTGGTCTGTAAACAGTCTTCAGAAGAAGTTCCTAAGGTCTTCGTGGCGGTTGGAACATCCGAAGAGTTTATTGGAAAGCAAAGAAGGCAAGCCAAGGAAATGGTGACTCCACATTACAGGTGGTCTTCAACTTGGGACTGTTCATTTTGCGACCGTTCAAAGATACGACGGCACCGAAAGAAAGAGACTTGGGGCCATTTTTCACACAACTGTTGGTAGCATCCCCGTGGTCACGTGATCAAAACTGAGACACTTGGCAACTGGCTCCTATTAACGACAGTTGTGTAAATTGTGGTGATTTGGGCCTGTGTGTTTGTGTAGGCGCTTGCCTTCTTTCTTTTTCTTTTTTTTTTATGGTGGATACGTTTCCAGGTGTCATTCGTAAGATTTGTGATTTGATGCAAAGTAGAGGTTGCAGAGGAAGGAGCAGACGTGGGTTGGTTCGTTGGTTTTCACGTGGGATTGTGTTTTTTTCTGATCTTCACTCCTTTCCCTCCGTGAAATGTTCTGCTTTTTGGGCAAGCCGCGAGATAAGACTTTGGAGAAGTCATCTAAGTTCATGAGCAATTTGTGACTCCAGAACAACTATGGAAACAAGGTAGCACAAACAAGTATGTTTTTGTTGAAAGAAAAATCTTCATCAGGGTCCAGTCCAAGCCGTGAATAAACAAAACGGAGACTGCTTGCAGTTTATGGAAGAGGATAACCAGACAAAAAGATGGCTCTGGAAAAAACTGACCACACGTAGTGGGGAGTGGTGGGTTTTTATACCTTCTTGGGCTTTTGTTTGGAGTGGTTCCTGTGGCAGGAACTTTGACCTCGGTCTGAGTGTGCCCTTTTGGTATTCTGATGGTGGTGGGTTAATCCTATTATGTCCCAAAGGTCACATCCTGCTTCCCTGGGGCTGGGGCTGATGTCTATGTCCTGTGTTGGATTTTTTGGTGTGAGGGATTGTTGATTATAGGGGTCTTTGTCTTTCTAATCCCAGCTTCCTGGCTCCAATCTTTCTGACAAGATTATCACATCTGCATTTCTGCAGACCTGGTTTCTGTTTGGGGCAGAGAGACTTGGGTTTCTGCCTTTAAGGTCCTTTGGGGAAATATAATATTCTGCCTTTAAATATTCCCCAAAATATTTATCTCTCTGGATTCTTCCCACATTTTAAAGATGTAGGGTTGATTAGAGGTCTAGTTTGGAACAGGCAACACACCAGAATCAAACCAGAGCTTATAAACCAACCTGAGACCATGGTTTGAAATAGAAACTTTGGCAGAACGAAGCTTAACTCAGTTTATCACTTACAAACCAGATTATTTGGGCCCTTAAGGTAAAGTTACCATATTTCTGGTTGCAGAAATTGAAACCATCATTAGATGGCAGCACAAAGAAACCAAAACATTAACCCTTTGCTGCCATCTACTGGTTCTTCCTTTTGTTTTGTTGTAGCCCAGCTTTTTTTTTAATTAATTTTTTTGTTTTATGTTAAAAAAGCATTCCTAATTCTTAAGAGCTAATCAGCCTTGCCATTTGTTCTAATCAATGGATGTCTGAAACATTGATCATATTATAGAAGAGCAAGCAAATTAAAAGGTATGGTTCTTTATTTCATCTCCGTTTTGGGAGCGACTGAGTGAGGATCTAATTTTAAATCACCTTATTTTGTCCCTGGAAACTCTTAAGAAAGAAGCTCTTCTCCAGGGGTCTTCCAACTTGGCCCTTTTATGAGTTGTGGACTTCAACTCCCAGAATTCCTTAGCCAGGCATGCGTGCCTGGCTGAGGAATTCTGGGAGTTGAAGTCCACAACTCATAAAAGGGCCAGGTTGGAAGACCCCTGTCTTAATTCTAATAAACAAAATGGCGGTTGGCTGAGGAATTCTGGGAGATGAAGCCCACAAGTCATAAAAGGGCCAAGTTGGAAGACCCCTGTCTTAAATCTAACAAACAAAATGGAGGCTGGCTGAGGAATTCTGGGAGTTGAAGCCCACAAGTCATACAAGGACCACGTTGGAAGACCCCTGATCTTCTCCAATTCTCCCATGGCTTTTTAAGACATTTCCTGCCTGTCTTGGGTCAGTTGACTGGTGCGTGCAAATGCTATGATATGGTCCCTGTGTTTCTTGAGATTTTAGGACGTGAATCCTTAGGATCTGGAACCCTTGCTCTCTTGAAGCCTTAGGATTCTCTTTAAGAAATGGTGCCACTTTAAGAGTGCAAGTGAGAAGGAAGAAAAGAATCTTCTCGCCTCATAAAATATTAAGGCCATTACCCTGCAAAAGCTTTTTCAGGACCAGGAATGCATCTCTCTGGAATTACCGTTGAGCTGCCATCGCCCTTCTCGATTTTGTGGAGCACCGCGATTGCTTTCTGGGTCATTCCATGTCAAGTGGTCTGGGGGGGGGGGTCCTGCTCGACCATCACGGATTTTGGTGAAATTTAGTGTGAACATGCACACATGTCCCCCAATGAACATTGGTAAAGTGTTATGTTTGCCGATGCAGTACTTGAGGAGATATAGTCATTTGTTTGACCCCCATATTGCAGCCTTCTACAATACGACTCTGGGGTTCCAGCAACTTTGAGACATATTTGTCTAAAATGGTATAGTTTCCTGCCTGAGCAGGGGGTTGGACTAGATGACCTCCAAAGTACCTTCTGACTTTATTGTTATTATCATTATCATCATCATCATCATCGGCAATATTTTGTTGAGAGAAACAAAACTTGGCCATCTTGTACAATTTTCTGTGCTCTATTAAACAAAATAATAAAAACATTTTCACGAGCGATCTCCATCTAGATAACTTGGAGCAAAGTTGGCCAAAGATATTGCGGCTCAAAAAAAGTTTAAAGTGTAAAGCTTTTTATATCTCTAGAACTGGAATATTTTGCAGACATGTCAGAGGATATTATATTTAAATATGAACTGTACTGGCAGTCTTCGAATTACAAGCGTTGGTTCAAGTTGCAACAGCACTGAAAAAAGCGACTTACCACTGGTCCTCACACTTGCGACCATCACAACATTCCCCATGGTCATTGGAACAAAATTTTGGCGCTTGGCAAACAGTGTGTATTCACAATCATTGCAGCTTCCCTGGGTCGTGCGATTGTCTTTTGCTGAGTTCCCAATCGGCTTCTGGCAAGCAACGTCAATTGGGGAATCTCGATTTGCTTAATGACCACGTGATTCACACTTAACAACCATGGCCAAAACCCCCACCAGTTTTAAACTCGGGCAAAAACATACTTAACAAATCCCTTGCTTAGCAAAGGAAATTCTAGTTTGGTCGTAACTCGAGAACTACAGATAGTCCTTGACTTACGACCACAGTTGAGCCCAAATTTTCCGTTGCTAAGCAAGACATTTGTGAAGTGAGTTTTGCCCCATTTTATAACCTTCCTTGCCACGGTTGTTAAGCGACTCTCTGCAGTTGGTAAGTTAGTAACACGGTTGTTAAGTGAATCTGGCTTCCCCATTGACTTGTCAGAAGGTCGCAAAAGGGATGCAGAAACCGTCATAAGTACATGCCAGTTGCCAAGCCTCCAAATTCCGATCACGTGACCACGGAGATGCTGCAACGGTCATCAGTGTGAAAAAATGGTCATAAGTCCCTTTTTTCCCAATGTCGTTCTAACTTTGAACGGTCAGTAAATGAACTGCCGTAAGTCCAGGACTATCTGTATGTCTAAATAGTTTTAAAGCCTTTTGGCCTACAGAGATTAATCTTTTAATTTAAGAACAGCATTCTTGTCTTAAGAGTCTGGAATGATTTTAGCTGAGTGGTTTGGAGGGATTAATATATCCATGGAAACACCACTTTTAATTGTTTTGAAATTATGCGTCTAGCCGTGGCTTAATTTGCTCAGGGTATATTGCGGGTGCAGACACTTTTGAGAAGATTCTGATGTTCCAATTAGGCCTTGTAACATTTACTGTTCGCAAATTATAACTGCTGCTGGAGAACTCGACATGTTTGAAGCAAATTGTTTTATGAAGTGTCACCGTGCCATTTTCAAAATGTAGTCTTCGTTCAGCACAAGAATCTTATTTGTGCCTTGGCCGCTAAGGTGTTAATTAAGATAATTATTCTCTTTTACATGGTTGTGTACCATCTGGCTAAAATTAACAGGGCCTTGATGAATATTTGAAGATGCTTTTTTTTTTAAAAAAAAAATTATGGTTAAAGAAAGAAGCACTTCTCGCTCGCTGTATCTTGAGTTCTCCATAGAATAGTAACGTCAAAAGGCGACTGGAGAGCTAGAGATACAAAGAACAGGCTGAATTCAGTTTGAAGAATGGAGATAAAATAATTGGACAGGATTTTGCTTATATTTTCGGCTTCAATGGAACTATGAGACAAAGCTTGTTGTTTTGAGACATCTCATAGAACATAAAATAAAGAATAATAGGATTGGAAGGGACCTTGTAGATCTTCTGGTGATCTAGTCCACCCTCCTGGTCAATCAGGAGCCACAATTATTCTGGACAAATAGTTGTCCAATCTCTTCTTAAAAGTCTTGAAAACCTCCAGTGTTGGAGCACCCACAATTTCTGGTGGCAAGCAGTTCCACTGGTTAATTGTCCTCACTGTTAGGAAGTTTCTCCTTAATTCCAGGTTGCTTCTCTCCTTGATGAGTTTCCATTATTTCTTGTCCTGCCTTGAGGTGCTCTGGAGAACAGATTGACCCCCCTCTTCTCTATCTCAAAATAAAAAAAAAGATTCAGAATGGCTATCCCTTTGAGGACATGAATTATTGGATGTTAGAACAGCAAGAGCATCAGGCATAGCTGAAGAACCAAATAATCTTTTCAGAACCCCAAATAAATGACATTATTTATGAATTATTGGATGTTAGAACAGCAAGAGCATCAGGCATAGCTGAAGAACCAAATAATCTTTTAAGCTCAAAATAATTGACATAGTTTTTAATCTCTCTCCAAAAGAGCAATTTGTGAAGGCAAGTTAGTTTCTTCTCTGAGTCAATCCAGTCATATTCCTATGCTGATTGTCAGTAATGGAGGCTATATTTGTGTGTGAAATATTGATTTGTGTATTTTTGTGGCTGAAAGTCTTTTGATAAGTTCTGAGAATATGTGGAGAGTGCTCTAAGATATGTGTCATCTTTGCAACGTCTGCAGGCTTCCCACCCAGTAATTGCAGTGCAGCTGATGAAGCTAAACTAAATATGCCTTTTGACTGGCTCATGCAACTGTGCAACTTCATTTGCATTTTGCAAATTAACCATGGAAGATAATTAGTTTTCTTTTCAGAGAATGTTAATTAAAAACTGCTTAAAATACCCTTGCTTTGCTTTGCTTCGGAAAGGAGATTCTGCAGTTATTTAACATAAATGGAAGTGGAGGCTTAACATTATTTTAGAAAAATTAAAAATAAAGGAAGAACCGATTTTGTCCATCCTGGACTGAATCTATAGGCAACATAGTTGTTGTTTTTTTAAGATGTGTCTGTGAAATGATTTAAATAGCGTGAGAAACATTTGGTTCCAAGGTGTTAATTCCCTTGAATAATTCATGTGCAAATTTAAACCCCACCCGTTCCTTCTACAAGGAGCAGTTCAAGCCGGGGTTTCTCCAGACTTTTGAAGCAATCTCTGAGATAAATTACAGTATACAGGTACCCCTTGACTTACTACCAGTAAGTGCTGATTCTGTTTCACATATGTAGTATCAAAATGTCCTGAACAGTCTCAGAAACCAACCACAGAATTACACACAATCCCATCTGAAACCAGAACGGATCTCTGGTGCCAGTTTCAACTTTAGCAATTCAACTTTGTAATCGTCTAAGGCAGGGGGGGGGGCTTCAAACTTGGCCCTTTTATGACTGGTGGACTTCAACTCCCAGAATGCCTGGCTGAGGAATTCTGGGAGTTGAAGTCCACCAGTCATAAAAGGGCCAAGTTTGAAGACCCCTGTTCTAAGGACTTGAGTTAGGTGGGTCTATATTTTATTTTATCCCCTGGAAAGGAGGATAACATATTGCACAGAATACTTAGGCTATCCTGACTTCGATACAGTCCTCAACTTACAACGCTTCACTTAGTGACCATCCAAAGTTACAATGGCACTGAAAAAAGTGACACGATCGTTTTTCACACATGACCCATTGCAGCATCCCTGTGCTCACATGATCAAAATTCAGACACTTGGCAATTGACCCATGTTTATGACGGTCGCAGTGTCTTGAGGTCACACGATCCCCTTTTGCGACCTTCTGACAAGCTAAGTCAATGGGGGCGGGGGCAGATTCACTTAACAACCAGGTTACTAACTTAACCACTGCAGTGTTTCTCTTAAGAACTATGCAAGAGAGGTCATAAAATGGGGCAAAACTCACTCAACAAAAGTCTCGCTTAGCAACAGAAATGTGGTTGTTAGTCAAGGACTTAATCTGGGCTGGAAATGGCCGTGCTTGAGAAAAATGTAATAGCAGCATGAACTCAGCGTTGGAGGAATCTCAAAATCTCTAGTTCTCCCTGTTTTCCACTTGTTACATAAACTCTATGAGTAAATTTGTAATTTGTATGTGTGTGAGTCTATATGAGGACTCGGGTGGGATGTTCTGCTTTATTTCTGCCTATTTCTATTGAAAAAGTTGCAAATTCAGGCTTTGTGGGGGAAAGAAAGGGAATAGATTTCATTGGTCAATTCTTCTTTCCAAGGTTACCTTCTTAAGATGCCTTTGGATAATTGTCTGTCTGTCTGTCTGTCTGTCTATCCATAGATGCATATATAGATGATTATATAGATGTATATATAGATATAGATATGATGAGATAGTCACACAATTTCTACCAGATTGTGGGATAGATAGATAGATAGATAGATAGATAGATAGATAGATTTCTTCTTCCCATATTTGGGCCGACAGGTGTATCAAAAAACACTCAAGATATATATTATATTATCTGGTAGAAATTGTGTGAGTATCTCATCAGTAGTGGAGTGTGAAAGAAACTTTTGGAAACTATCCAGGGCAAGGGACAGATCAACCATCCAGAAAGGAAAGGAAATGACAATATTGTCAATTTGGTTTTTCCCCCCAAACCAAGTGACCTTGGATATGATAGTGTTTTGCCAGCAATTCAATAAGTCACTCTAGTTTCCACTTTGGTAACCACAGAAGTAATTACAATGTCAGGTTGAATTCTGCTTTCTTGGCACGTATAACTAAGTTGAGTCTTCCAGAGGATGGGCCATAATAATCCTTGCCGTCTTCATTCAACACGATCTTTAGCTGCTTAAAACCTCTCTTGACTAATGGACTTGCGGGCTGTGTATAAATACAACACCACTGGCATTCAATATAATGACTGTTGGGCAGCCAAAAGTCCTGAGTTAGGAGTTTTGGCTGCAGCTTTCCAGGGAGATGTGTTAGCGTTGGCATTTTCAACCCATTCTGGTTAGCTTTGCCAACAATCTGACGCAAGACACACAACAAAATTGCCCTTCTAGACATCTTGTCTGCTTTAGTAGGCTTGCATTTTTAGCTTTGGTATCCCTCATACAATAAGGAACAACAAAAGATTTCTGTAAATGTTTTAAATTTTACGCCTCTTTATCTTGACAACAGGTAGATGAAGCAGCTACATGGTAAGTTAGTTACACACGTATGATGGTTCCTTATTATACTTGAATTACTGGTGTAGCTTTTTTGTTGGAGGAAAATCATGCTGAAACTTACAAAACTTATAAAAATGACTTATGGCTGTTTTTCACTTTTGCAACTGTTACAGCATCCCCACAGCCACATGATTGAAATTCAGCACTTGGCAATTGACATGTACTTAAGACTGTTGCAGTGTCCCAGAGTCATGTGATTTCCATATATAATCTAATTTTACATATAAAAATGTACTGTACATGTTATACATATATAACAGCGTTTAAAATGTACAAAGAAGGGTTGCAGGAATTGGGTATGTCTAGTTTAATGAAGAGAAGGATGAGGGGTGACATGATAGTAGTCTTTCAATATTTGAGGGGCTGCCATGAAGAAGAGGGGGTCAACCTATTTTCCAAAGCACCAAAAGACAAGATGAAAAACAACGGATGGAAACTAACCAAGGAGAGAAGCAACCTGGAACTAAGGAGAAACTTCCTGACAGTGAAAGCAATTAACTGGTGGAACTGATTGCCTTCAGAGGTTGTGGGTGCTCCATCACTGGAGGTTTTTAAGAAGAGACTGGACAACCATTTGTCAGAAATGATATAGTCTCCTGCTCAAGCAGGGGTTGGACTAGAAGACCTCCAAGGTCCCTTCCAACTCTATTCTATGTTCTATGGATCAGTCTTAGGACAACTTCCCTTCAGCATTTCGACCAGTGATTTAATAGAAATATAGTAGAGGCACCTCTTATTTCAGAGTTAAATGAATCATCCCTTTGTTGGGATGCTGAGTAGGAGGAGAGCTCTGTTAGTTTAGGGTGAAAAAACCAGAAATCCGTTAGCATCTTTTCTGATTAATACATGCAGTTGAAAGTGTCAGCTTTTGTGAGATGTATCTCACTTAAAACAGATTTTGTCACAGAGTCCACTTAAGCTTTGGCTGGCTCATAACATCAAACACTGATTAACTTGATAATACAAACAAGAGAGGGGGGGAAATGAAAACAAAGCTGCTTATCAGTAAACCTGGTTGACCGGTTGGGGCAGTTCTATTTACTTTTGATGAATGCCGACAGCTCTAGTAAACATCATGAGAGAGATCTCCTCCGAGATCCGGACTTCATCAGCTCTCCGTGATGATTAGAATAATTGTAAATTCATTTAAACCACTCTTGATTTGGGTCCAGTAACTAATTAACCATAGTTGCTGGATCTGGTCCAGGCATTGCAAATACCAGTTTTGATCTGGGCTATTTATTACACAAGCAAACTGTCAGTTTCAGTTCTAAAATTCAGTGCAAGGTCAAGATATCAGGAAACTCTGCCTGAAGGAGTAAAGTCAACACTCAGATGCAGGCCCTCAATAATCCGTACGGTTGTAGTGGCTTGACCATAACAAAATAACAGAGTTGAAAGGGACCTTGGAGGTCATCTAGTCCAGCCCCCTGCTCAGGCAGGAAACCCTGTACCATTTCAGACAAACGGTTGTCTAATCTTTTCTTTAAAAACTTCCAGTGTTGGAGCATTCACAGCTTCTGGAGGCAGGTTGTTCCACTGGTTAATTGTTCTGTCAGGAAGTTTCTCCTTAGTTCTAGGTTGCTTCTCTCCTTTGTTAGTTTCCATCCGTTGCTTCTTGTCCTGCCTTCGGGTGCTTTGGAGAATAGCTTGACTCCTGCTTCTTTATGGCAATAGGGTTGACAATATCTGGACTGTCGCTGGTCAAACCCAGTGTCTTTTGGCAAGTTACTCCATGTCCTATTGAACTTTTTTTAAAAAAAAAAATACTATATATCTACAGCATTCCTCTGGTCCACTAGTTTTGTCACTTGGTCAAAGAATGCAATAAGATTTGTCTGGCATGATCTGTTTTTGACAAACCCATGTTGGCTTTTAGTGATAACTTTGTTCGCATCAAGGTGTTCGCTGATTTGTTGTTTGATTATCTTTTCCAGATAATATGTATAACCATGCTTGCCTGTGTTCTGCCTTTTGCTTTGCAAACGGCAGGAGTCTTCAGAACTAAATGGAGAAGGCTGCTGCTTTCATTCAGAGCCTTCTTGCTCTTGACAGAACAAGTCTGTCTCCATTTGAATATAGCTGTGGAAGCCTGGAAATAAAGGGTGTGGTTTTGGGAGTATCATCTCCCTGGCCACCTTTCTCATCCAAGGACGACCCTTGAGACATCACCACAAGAGCTTCTCCATCCGATTTTCTGATGGTCCATGTATGGTGAGCACCTCCAGCCAAGCCATTATTGTAGAGCAGGGGCCTTCCAACTTGGCCCTTTGATGACTTGGGGACTTCAACTGCCAGAATTCCTCAGCCAGCCTCCATTTTGTTTGTTAGAGTTAAGGCAGGGGTCTTCAAACTTGGCCCTTTGATGACTTGTGGACTTCAACTCCCAGAATTCCTCAGCCAGCCTCCATTTTGTTTGTTAGAGTTAAGGCAGGGGTCTTCAAACTTGGCCCTTTGATGACTTGTGGACTTCAACTCCCAGAATTCCTCAGCCAGGCATGCCTGGCTGAGGAATTCTGGGAGTTGAAGTCCACAAGTCATCAAAGGGCCAAGTTTGAAGACCCCTGTTGTAGAGATTGAGGCAGATCCTCTTCAAAATGCTTATTCAGAAGCCTGAACTATCACCAAAAGGTGATAGTTAATTTATCTAATTGTTAACTCAGTTTGTTAGCAGCCCAGTCTTTGAGGCTGGTTCTTAAGCTAAAGGCATTAAAGGCAGTAGCCATAAATAAAGTCCCACAGTCAATAGGTGATTATAAACAATGCAGATTCTTGGGCTTTTATTATTATTATTTTTTGGAAGATACCAGCTAACACCTGATGAGGCTTTCCAGAGGGATCCTTCTACATCTGAAGTTCCATAATAAAAAAAAAGTTTTGTTTTCTGCTTACCAGTCACTTCGCCTCAAATGACACGAGCAGCAGTTGTGCGAAATCTTGGCTCAAAACAATGTGGGGAAAGTGCTATTCGAAGCTGTTTTGTGTCTAGAGAGACCAGCAATCTGACAATCAGCGTTTTATAAGAATTAGAAACCATCTAGGATTTCACCCAACTTGGTTAGCCTTCTGTTTGGATTTGAACAAGAGCTGCTAAGATATCGGGGGTTCTCTGCGTGCCTGGCTGAGGAATTCTGGGAGTTGAAGTCCACAAGTCATAAAAGAGCCAAGTTGGAAGACCCCTGTCTTAAATCTAACAAACAAAATGGAGGCTGGCTGAGGAATTCTGGGAGTTGAAGTCCACAAGTCGTAAAAGGGCCAAGTTTGAAGGCCCCTGTTTTAGAGGAATCTTGAGTGCATCAGAAGATCCCAGGGTCAAAGACTGGGATTATGGAGACCAAACTCTTTAGGGAGAACTGCACACCTTGTTGAAGAGACAAGTGATGGATCTACTGTAGTTTTGAAGTTTGGAAGGAAGATTATGATTCTGTCCAGGGTCATCGTGAACCTTAATTTTCTTAGTTCGATGAACTATTGGATTTTTTAATGTACCCGGGTATACATAGAGAATTTGTAACTTTTTAAAATTTTTTATTAGTTTTCTATTGTTACATTTCATTAGTGCTTGATAATCACTGTGTTATCTGGGTTACTTTTTGTTTTTCTTAATAATACAAATTATAATCCTAGTCTCTATGCCGTTTTTCCAGCGACTGATAAATTCCATATTTGAAAATATTCTGTATCTTCTTTCTCTCTAATACTCAGTGTGAGTCTGTCCATTTCAGCGCAGTCCAATATCTTCTTGATAATCTTTTCATCTGAGGGTGTTACTTCCTTCTTCCATTGCTGAGCAAATAGAATCCTCGCTGCTATCAATTGTACCTTAATACTGTAGTCCAGTTTCATAAAAACTGAAAGTGTTCAGTTGGCTACATTTGCCAACAATATATTCAATATGCAACGTTAGCTATACTGGAAAATTAGTCTAGGGAACTAACATCGTACAGAAACTCTGTCGGTGTCTCTGTTCTATAATGGAGACATTTGAAATTTCTCCTTATTTCCAGGGTGGCTTCTCTCCTTGATTAGTTTCCATCCTTTGTTTCTTGTCTTCGTGCTTTGGAAAATAGGTTGACCCCCCCTTTCTTTGTGGCAGCCCCTCAAATAAATACATACTAATAGATTTGAATCTGCCTTTTTTAGTCCATCCAAAATCAAAAACCCCCAAAAGGAAGTATTTTAATTAGCTTAAGAGAAGGTTTTAGAGACCACAACATAACATATTTTGACAGAATGTCTCCACTGTAATGCCAAATAGACTGTTAATTTATTCACGTGCTTTTAAAGTACATATCCTTTCCTAACATGAGACTGGCCTGTTTCTTGGGAGGCAAATTGTCATTTATTTCAATAGACATTCTTTCCAGGGCAAATTGGTAGTTGAAATCAGGACCAAAATTCAGGAAACAAGTGTTAAAACATCTAACTCTTCTGCAGTCCCAGTCTCAATTGGGTTTATTTTACAGATGGTGGTTTATGCTGTTGTGTCTTTTAGCCTTGGTGCAGTGTGTACTTGGCGTGCCGAGCAAATCTGTGGAAAAAGGCACCCAAGCTTGATTCTGAAGGAATTTTACCTCTTCATTTTCTAAACGCTTTAAAAAGTTTAGACCCCGACGTCTTTTTGTTCACCTTGTTAGTAATTAACAGATTAGCAAGAATTAACGTTAGACAGACCTGCTGTTCTAAATTTTAGCAGAAGAAACGTCAGTCAAGGAAGAGAGAAAAATGAATTTTAGGATAGGAAAAAAAAGCCTTTTGATGTGCAGATGAAAAAGCTGGAGTGATAACAATCCAGAAGTTTTTAGTGATTCAGAAAATGTTGGAATTTGTACAAGAAAAACACATCAGCTTGACGGTGGTTTTAGACGACCTTACCAGCTTATGGGTGGTTAGCGTGTAACTGTTACATATAGCTGTTACTTGAGTTACATTTCTTTAGTTTTTAAATCCATCAGTTTTATTTTGCTCCTATAGTAGTCTTCAACTTACAACAGTTCCTTTAGTGGCCGTCTGATGTGACAACAGCATTGAAAAAATGTGATTTAGGACAGTTTTTCACACTTACGACCAGTGTGAATCATCCCCATGGTCACATGATCAAAATTCAGATGCATGACAGTTGACTCGTATTTATGACGGTTGCAGAGTCCCGGGGTCACGTGATCCCCTTTAGCGACCTTCTGACAATGAGGAAGCCAGACTCATTTAGCAACCGTGTTGCTAACTTAACAACTCCAGTGATTCAAAACAACTGCGGCAAGAAAGGTCGTAAAACTCACTTAACAAATGTCTCACTTAACGACAGAAATGTTGGGCTCCATTGTTTTGTCATAAGGACTACCTGAGGACTACCTCTAGAACTAATAACTATCAACTCAAACTGCAAATAAAAATAACCAAGGCTTGAGAAATGTAAACAGGAGGAGTTTAAAGTGGATTTATTTGCTCGAGGTTAATATATAGGTTTGCCTTCAGAGGATTAATACATATATACTTGAAATTGTTGACCTCTGCCTCAAAATGTTGGCCGGGAATCAACATGGCTTTTAAAAACATTCATTTAAAATTGTAGGGCGCTGGAGGAAGTTGGTTTGTGGCTTAGTGAATATAGGAAGTTTTTCTCCCACATTTTGGCAGAGAGCAACCCAAACATAGCCTCATTAATGGCTGAACTCGTAGATATTTGTTGCATATCTGCAGATGGAGTGCAAATTTGCTTGCTTCACCATTTTTACATATTAATGACGGACTTGGCTCACACTGGCTGGTTTCGGTGCCACATCGCTGCAGCTTTGACAAGCGAAAGGAAGAGGATTCAGATTAGGCAAGGATAAAAGGACCGCCAATGTGAAGGCGAGTGGGCGGAGAAGCCCGTTCAGAAAATTTTGAGACAACAGTTGAGTGTTACTATAAAAAAATTGCTTCTTTTCATTTCAAGAACACAACAAACTTCTTGTTGTCTTTGTCTCCAGAGCAGAAATAATGTAGCTCTTTGTCAAAATTAGAGCTGGTTTAAAAGACTAAGGGCACAGTTGTAACAATTAGATACACATAAAATATAGTCTCCCATCACTTGAAAAACAAATTTTAATCTACTTCAAAGAACTGGTGCCTGCCATTAAGAAAAAAATATCTGTCCAGTGTGTGCAGTTTTGCAAATAACGGTTTAGCTGAGATGCCATATTAAAATCAGAACCCAAAAAAGTGTATCTTGTAGAGAGCTGTAGCGATACAGCAAAATTGTCAGAAATACCAATGCATAATAAAGTTTTAATACTGTGTAATTAACATTTGGAAGTATTTACAGATATTTTATTTTTGTCCTGCTTGCTGTAACTATAAAGTTTGAGGAATCAGCCTGAGTTTTTAAAAACTTCTTATTGCTTTTATGTTGGCCATATTGAACAAAAAAAAAATCTGTCTTTTTCTGACTTAAAAATCGCTAGAGTTAGTCCTTCACTTACAATCAATCATTTGAAGTTACAGTGGCACTGGAAAAAGTGGGACTTAGGACTATTTTTCTCACTTAAGTCGAGGATGAACTGTATTCTTTGTTTGGGTGTCATGATAAAAAAAACAACAACAACCCACAGTCCTTTCAGGTACTTGATATGGAGACTCTCTGTCCTCCAGGTCACGGTTGTCCCTAAGGTGCTTTTTCAAGAGGCAACTGGACTTTCTTGGTTTTTCCGTGAAGACATTTCGCTTCTCATCCAAGAAGCTTCTTCGGTTTGTCTTCAGAATGGAAGAAACTACTTGGATGAGAAGCAAAACATTTTCAAAGGAGTGTCGATGGAGATCCTCCATCATCCAGGTCACGGTTGTCCCTAAGGTGCTTTTTCAAGAGGCAACTGGACTTTCTTGGTTTTTCCTTTTTTCACATTGTTGTAGATGTTGGAGTTGATGCTGTTGACCATCGGTCTGGGTGGGTTTGGGGGAGTCCATATATGCATGGAGTAGCTTCCTTCCCCTGGGTAAAGGTGGTTGCTATTATGGTTTGTTGATGGCACTGTCCTTCAGTAGTTGTTGCAGGAAATTAATGACCTTTTTCTTACAACTGCTGGTAAGATCCATCTTCAGAGTCTCACATGTATCATTGTCCTTCGGAAGAGTGTACATCTTGGTATTGTGTGCATCTTCCCTTATCAGCCCACAAGATGGTGATGATCTATCTATCTATCTATCTATCTATCTATCTATCTATCTATCTATCTATCTATCTATCTATCTATCTATCTATCTATCTATCTATCTATCTACATCCATCCATCCATCCATCTATCCATCCATCCATCCCTCCCTCCCTCCCTCTACATCTTTCTAAGCATCTAGGCATCCGTCTGTCTGTCTGTCTGTCTGTCTGTCTGTCTGTCTGTCTGTCTGTCTGTCTATCTATCTATCTATCTATATCTATCTATCTATCTATCTACATCTATGCATCTCTCTCTCTCTCTCTCTCTCTCTCCATCAATCTGTCTGTCTATCAGTCTATGCATCCGTCCGTCTGTCTGTTCTATATACCTACCTCCCTACCTCCTATATATATATTATCTGCTATGGATCAACTGGCATCTGTCTGTCTGTCATATCCTTCTCTCTCTCTCTTAGCCCAAACCTCCTTTAAAGAACACAACAAATGCTGTTTGTCCAGGAAACAATAATGCCGCTGCTGTTCTCCAATGGGTTTTTTGTACCTTACATACATTTGTCTTATAATATATGAGATAAATTTGTCAAGCAGCGCCACCTAGAGGATGATTTCAAGCATGCTTGTTTCTAAGGGCACAACTTTTTTCCAAAACAGTTAAAAAGTCATAGCCTGCAGTATTTTTAGCTGATTTGCAAAAGAAATCTGGGAATCGAAAGAATCTTCTGCATTTTTCAGTTTCTCTGGTACATTCTTGGCAATAATCCAGAAAAGGAAATTAATTGCATGGATGTACATATGCATACATGCAGGCACGTACGAAAGGACTTGAAGTGGTTTGGTCTTTAAAACATTCCTGGAATTTTATTAATTTACGGAATGAGAGTTTTTCTATTGCTCTCATATTTCACTTTATATCCCTGTATATACCATAAAAACCTTTTGTAATGTGAAACTACATTGTGAAGTAATAATGCAAGATTTCTCTATTGGTTTCCCTTCTGTTAGCAAACTCCAAAATTTATTAACTAGGGGGAAAAAACTTTACTTACAGCAAACAACATATTAACCTATTACTGTAAGAATCAGAGGAACGTTGTCAAACAGATGATAAATTGCGGACTTAAAAATTTCTGTATAGAAGGAAAAATACGAGTGGTATAGCCAGCTTTATTTTTCCCACAGGGAGGCAGTATAGCCACACACAACAGTGTTATTTGCAGTGGTCACATGGACCTAAAATTTCCATTTTTTTTATTCTGGGATATTAATTTTGTAGGACTCTTAATGCAGAACATACATTCCAATTCTGCTGCTATACATTTACATACATACTGTTCATTTAGTGACTGACTGAAGTTACAACAGGACTGGAAAAAGTTGAGTTGTGACCGTTGTTTCACACTCACAACCGTTGAAGCATCCACATGGTGATGTGATTAAAAACCAGACGGTTGGCAGCTGACTCGTATTTATGACGGTTGCATAAATGTGATCCTCTTTTATTGCTTTCTGACCACAAAGTCAATAGGGAAGCCAGATTCGTGTAACAACCGTGTTATTAACTTCACAACCACAGTGATTCACTTAACGAGTGTGGCAAGAAAGGTCGTAAAATGGGGCAAAACTCACTTAACCGTCTCGCTTAGCAGCAGAAATTTTCGGTTCAGTTGTCATAATGGGAGGAATACCTCCACTGGCCAAGATTCAAACTCTTTTGCCAGATAAATAATAGGTTTCTTAAAATATATTCCATAATAGATACGTTGCATCAAATGTCGTGTATCTCCCTGAATTCCTGCTCCTACCTCTTAATAACAATAAATACCAAATATTTACAATGTATGTTGTTTTCTTTCTGGAAACTGTGAATTTGGTTGCCTTGTTCAAAGAAGATTTTTGCACAGTATAAGGCAGGGGTAGGCAACCTTGGCTCTTTTATGACTTGTGGACTTCAACTCCCAGAATTCCTGAGCCAACATGGGGGAAACTTTGGCCCCTTCATGACTTGTGGACTTCAACTCCCAGAATTCCTGAGCCGGCATGGCTCCGCTTGGAAAGCTCTCCCTTTCTCCTCAGCGTGGCTGGCTCAGGAATTCTGGGAGTTGAAGTCCACGAGTCACAAAAGGGCCAAGGTTGCCTACCCCTATAGGTAATCTCCAACTAACAGTCATTTGTTCAGTGACCATTTATAATGGCACTAAAAAGGCGATTTATGACCGTTTTTCCACACGTATGACTGTTGCAGCATCTCCACGGTCGCGGGTTCAAAGTGCTGGGGAATTCTGGGAATTGAACTCCACAAGTCTCAAAGTTGCCCTTGAATCATACCACACCTGAGAGTTGACTTTTTGCGCTTTCTCCTGAGGCAACTACCTTTCTGGATAATTGTAAAATCCAAAATACCTCCATTTTAGAAATTTTAAAGAATGTGGTGGTGTCTTGGGTACGCTATACGAGCTCTAAAGCAAGGGCTGGATGACTCAGCACATGTTTATCCATTTCTGCCTTGAGATTTCATTTTGCAACACCTGGCGTGTTTTCTTGCAAAGCTAAATACGTTGGAATGGAGCGATCATTTCTTCCCCTTTCTCTAGCATTTTGTAATCCCTGAGCTGCTGAGGGCGGGAATCTCTATCCTCCTGAGCCAGTTTCGCTTTCATAAACCGGCTCCAACCAGTGGCTTCCCCTTTTTGAAGTTTCAGATGACTGTTCACACTTTACAAGAAGAGATTTGTGTTTGGGAGCCTTCCCCAGATGGGCTGGGTTCTGGCGACAGGCACCTTAAAATACATTCTGTGCAGTTAACAAGCTGGTAGTCCCTAAGGGGCTTTTGCAGGAGGCAACTGGGCTTTCTTGTTTTTCTTTGAAGATGCTTCGCTTTTCATCCAAGAAGCTTCCCCAGCTGTGACTGGATGGTGGGGAATGGCAGGATTTATACTTCTTGCTGGAGTATAAATGATGCTGGTCATTTGCATCCGTTTAGAGAGTCATTGAGGCCACCTGGAGGTTTTATCTCTGTCCTCATGGGACTTTCTTATTATTCTTTGAAGACGTTTCCCTTCTCATCCAAGAAGCTTCCTCAGCTCTGACTGGATGGTGGGGAATGGCAGGATTTATACTCCTTGCAGACCGCTGGTCATTTGCATCCTTTTAGAGAATCATTGAGGCCACCTGGAGGTTTATCTGTGTCCTCTCTCTAAAAGGAAGGCAAATGACCAGCTGTCTGCCAGGAGTATAAATCCTTCCATTCCCCCACCATCCTGTCAGAACTGAGGAAGCTTCTTGGATGAGAAGCGAAACATCCTCAAAGGAAAAACAAAGTCCAGTTGCCTCTTGAAAAAAGCACTTTTGGGGCAACCATGACCAGGAGGATGGAGAATCTTCATAGACATATAACAGGCTAGTAGCAGTCATTAAATATGAGCAAAACCAGGAAAATGTGGGTTGAGCTTCCAAGCATTGGGTCTTCCCCCACCAAAGCATTTATGTTTATGTTTATGTTTATGTTTTATTTGATTTCTATACCGCCCTTCTCCCGAGGGACTCAGGGCGGTTCACAGGGCATATATAAATAGCGGTACAAAAGTTAAAAGGAAATTAAACCAATGCCCAATTAAAATACAACAATAATAAAATACTAAAAAACCAATTAAAAACCCATATTCCCCCATCAGGCCAGACCAGCTAATTCAAATAAGTGGGTCTTCAGCCTGCGGCGTAAGGATCGGAGGTCTGATGCCATCCGGAGCTCAACCGGCAGTTGGTTCCATAATGCCGGAGCACCCACAGAGAAGGCCCTCCCCCTGGGGGCCACCAGTCGACATTCCCTGACCGGAGGCATCCTGAGGAGGCCCTCTCTGTGGGCACGCACAGGGCGGAGGGGAGTTGACGCCGGCAGCAGGTGGTCCTCGAGGTAACCCGGACCCATGCCATGTAAGGACTTAAAGATCATAACCAAGACCTTGAACCTCACCCGGAAGACAACTGGTAGCCAATGCAGCTCGCGGAGGAAAGGTGTAACATGGGAGTACCGGGAAACTCCCAGGACAACTCTCGCGGCCGCATTCTGTACCAGTTGGAGCCTCCGAGTGGTCTTCAAGGGAAGCCCCATGTAGAGAGCATTACAGTAGTCAAGGCGAGAGGTCACGAGCGCATGAGTGACTGTACACAGGGCATCCCGGTCCAGATAGGGCCGCAACTGGCGCACCAGGCGAACCTGGGCGAAAGCCCCCCTAGTCACGGTCACTATATGGTCTTCCAGAGTAAGTCGTGAATCTAGGAGGACTCCCAAGTTGTGAGCCCTATCCACGGGGGGTAAGAGCTCACCCCCCATAGAAAGAGATGGAACATTTTGAATGTCCCGGGATGCCGGAATGCACAGCCACTCAGTCTTGTCAGGGTTGAGCTGAAGTCTGTTCCTCCCCATCCAGACCCGAACCGCCTCCAGGCAGCGGGACATCACAGCGAGGGCATCACTGGGGTGGTTTGGGGTCGAAATAAAAAGTTGGGTATCATCAGCATATTGATGATACCCAACTCCAAAACCACGAATGATCTCACCCAGCGGTTTCATGTAGATGTTGAACAGGAGAGGCGAGAGAACCGACCCCTGAGGAACTCCACAAACGAGAGACCTAGGGGCCGATCTCTGCCCCCCTGCCAACACCGACTGCGAGCGTCCCAGGAGATAGGAGGAGAACCACCGAAGAACCGTGCCTCCCACTCCCAATCCCCTGAGACGCCGCAGCAGGATACCATGGTCGATGGTATCGAAAGCCGCCGAGAGGTCTAATAGGACTAGGATAGAGGAATATCCCCTGTCCCGAGCCCTCCAGAGATCATTCACAACAGCAACTGACCCCTCCCCTTCTTTTGAATACACAGGCGGTCCTTGACTTACAACAATTCATTTAGTGATGATTCAAAGCTACAACGGTACTGGAAAAAGTGACTTGGGACCATTTTTCACACTTACGACCATTGCAGCATCCCCAGGGTCAGGTGATCAAAATTCACACGCTTGGCAACTGGCATGTACTTATGACTGTTGCAGTGTCCCGGCGTCACGTGATCACCTTTGCAAAGCAAGCCCATGGGGAAGCCTGATTGACTTTACAGCTGTGTGACTAGCTTGACAACTGCAGTAATTCACTTAGCAACCGTAGCGAGGAAGGTCGTAACACGAAACAAGATTCACTTAAGAACTGTCTCGCTTAGCAAGGGAAAAGTTGAGCTCCGTTGTGGTCATAAGTCAAGGACTACCTGTAACTGCAAATCTCCATCTTCGGGTTTTACAGAACATCGTATTTTCGTTATTTTTTTTTTCCTGAAAAGCAGAAGTGCATAACAGATGCTATTTATTTCCGGTTCTCCCTGGAGAAAAGCAAAGACTGAAAAACTCGGCTTCCTTTCTCTATTTCATTTCTTGCAGGTGCCCCAGTTCTGGATAAGGTTAAAAAAAAAAGGAGTTGCTTTTCTTTATTATTCATCTGAATATATATTTTTCAAGACCAGCCCTGTAAATAAAGGGATTAGAAGTCCACACACGTCTTTTAAAGTTTCCAAAGTTGAGAAACTCTGCAGTTCCTATTGTTACCAGGTATATTTTTATGTTGTGCAAGACCTTTTAAGACCAAAGTAAATACAAAAGACAAACATTTTCTGCATCTGTTAATCTCTTGGGTGTGCAGGATGGATCTAATTTGGGCAGCAAAAGAGGGCGAGGTGTTTGAAGGCTGTGGCCCTCCTTATCCTACTATGTTGTGTTGCTTAAATAAACACTCCCCTCCCCCTTTTTCATTCCAGTATCTGAGTTTGTCTGGGAAAACTGGGTTTGGCCCAAGTGGAACACGCAAAGATGAAACCTGGTCTCTATCAGTCCTTATCGGAACACACTTGTTGTTGCCATAAATTCCCGTTTCTTACAGTCTATCTTTACTCGGGGTGTGTTTGTAGAATGACACCTAGTTTTGGCTTTAGTGATAGCGAGCGCAGAGAAAATGGAGAGGCACTGTTGTGAGTCCACAGCAAGACAAATTTTTCGCCCTTGGAAGCATAAACCTTCAATTTGCTTCAGAGAGATGCTATAAATTGCTGGCTAGTCCTTAGTCTGGGTAGCTTTACAACAGCTTTTTCACAATTTGCATTCAAATTTTTTGTTAGTTTATCATTGGGCATCTTGTTTAATCTTGTTTAATCTCTTTTAATTTTTGTATTCTTGTCTTTTAACATGTATTGCCCTGTTCACCGCCCTGAGTCCTTTGGGAGAAGGGCGGTATACAAATAAAATAATAATAATAATAATAATAATAATAATAATAATAATAATAATAATAATAATAATAATAATAATAATAATTATTATTATTATTATTATTATTAAAATATAAAGTACAAAGTAAAGTGAAAATAAAGCAAAAGTAAGGGAGGAATAAAGGGACAAGGAAAAAATGTAGGGTAAAAGGGAAGAAAGAAAATGGAAGGAAAGAAAAAAGAAGGAAAGAAAGGAGAAAAAGGAAGGAA